>NW_027442698.1:0-45000 GCF_048569485.1 Anomaloglossus baeobatrachus | reverse complement strand
TTTAACCATTTTCACTTTTTTTGTGGGTAACAAATCTCAGCAAATGGATGGGGAATAAAACTGGTGTGACAGAGGCAAGTGAAAAGCTTCCCCATGCCAAAAGCACTGCAGCCCTTATATTGATTCAGATGGCAGACTTGTCTTTGCAAGAGCAACGTGCACATATTCACAATTTGGGGGTGACATCTTGGTAACACATCCACTTTGCTGACACATCCACTTTAACAAGAGGTCTCTGTGATGAATTATCCTATAAATTGATATACTCTTCAGGAGAATTATGTCTCTTCAGCGAGAAAGCTTAGTAGTAGTTTATTGGACACTTCTTACTATCGGACCTGTTTTGCGGGTACTTTTCCTAAGGGAAGAACCGGTGTCATCATATTGAAATAATGTTTTACTGCCTAGATTATCACGGTAAAATCATACATCTAGAGGCTCTGTCACACACAGAGATAAATCTTTGGCAGATCTGTGGTTGCAGTGAAATCATGGACATATTGTTCAATTTGTACACAGCCACAAACCTGGCACTGATTGTCCACAATTTCATTGCAACCACAGATCTGCCGCAGATTTATCTGTGTGTGTGACAGGGCCTTTATTGTATAGCAGGAAAAATGTCCATGTTCACACAACACAATTCTGCTATATTCCTTTGCCCCACATTTTTAATGTGGTACCCTTCATGTGCCAGTATGTAGCATCATATATGTGGGAAAATATATATTGGGATAACTATGAATTGTATAGTATCTGGGATTTAGTGGGATACCTTTTTTGGATATGATGATCCTCTAGGGTGTTCCAAAATCGGTGATGCTAGGCATGTATATTACCAAATTGCTCACCTTGAATATAAATGATGATGTATTATGAGGGGGTACCCACTATAAGTACCGTGGGGAAGGGGGAAGTGTATGATGACTATTCTCTACATTATAATCTGACATTTGGTGTAGCTGATTAATTGAAATAAGGCTGAGTGCTATTGATTTCAATTTCATTATAAACATTACCATCCAATGGAAACTGTGGGGCTAGTAGACATTAGGGCTATATGTCTCACGGAACTGCTGTGGCAGTATGACATGCCATAATGATTTTTATCTAACATAGCTGGCCGCAACTATGAAGCTGTGCACACTCGGTGCTAGTATGAGTGTGATTCCTGCTGTGACCGCGCTGATCTGGTATGCTGGGAGCTGGCAAGGCGCCTGCCGCTGCTGCGCATGCACTGGTTGGCATGGTAGGTGGACTTGCACACACATGCGGGCATTGACTGCATAGGTGCCGGGTACGGCAATCTTGGTGGCCAGCTGGAAGGAAGATGGGTTACAGAGTGGGCCTGACAGGACTGCACATTTACCAATTTGAGTCATGCAATTGGCCTTAAAACAACATGTGACTCATCAGGCACCATTTTTAAATGCATCACCACGAACCAATAGCCACACTCCTTGAAAAAGCAGTTGTTTCTGAAACGCGTATTGGGGAGGTAGATGTGTGACTTTGTCGCACAATGGGTAAATAGTCATTTCATTTACCTTGTCCTTTGTCTGTCTTGTATATCTCTAGCTATTAGCATCAATTTACTGTGAAATGTAATTCAGTGGTACAAAGTGCATTATGTATTGACACCTTGTGAGAGGTTTAGTATACATACACTGGGGATGGGATGCCCTCCTGTGGGTGCAAGTGTTCCATATTATGTTGTGCCCTGACACATTGTTAATTGTGATAAACTATTGTATACACTTCTAACCATTGTCATTCATATGGACATATGACCATCAGACTGAATACTTATCTAATCAACTTACAATTTAAGATAATATGCCTTCGTGGCCTTATATGACTATGGTAAACTGCATTGACATTATGCTATTTGTGAAAAAATTATATCCACTTTCTTGATCATTGTCAACCGTATAGACAGTGTCACAGTCATCTCTTGTTGAGTTTTGTGACAGGCTCTGGTTTGGGCTCCCTTTCATACCATCTTAGACCATTCACATTAAAGGGAATGTGCCACCCCCCAAACAAATTTTCAATAACTGAAAAAATGTAAAGTATTCATGTTTAAAGTTTTTTGTTTAAATATTATGATTTGTTTATAATTAAGCATATATAAAAAATAATTCAAAAAGTTTGATATTTTCCACTCTTAAACACAGCTGCTGAAAACCTAGTGTACAAAAGACTGCATTACAACTGCAGTAAGGGGTACTTTGCACACTACGACATTGCAAGCCGATGCTGCGATGCCGTGCGCGATAGTCCCCGTCGCAGCTGCGATATCATGGTGATAGCTGCCGTAGCGAACATTATCGCTACGGCTGCTTCACATGCACTCACCTGCCCTGCGATGTCGCTCTGGCCTGTGACCCGCCTCCTTATTAAGGGGGCGGGTTATGCAGCGTCATAGCGACGTCACACAGCAGGCGGCCAATAGAAGCGGTGGGGCGGAGATGAGCGGGACGTAAACATCCCGCCCACCTCCTTCCTTTCCCATAGCCGGCGTGAGCCGCAGGACGCAGGTAGGAGATGTTCCTCGCTCCTGCGGCTTCACACACAGCGATGTGTGCTGCCGCAGGAACGAGGAACAACATCGTAACATCGGTATTTCCCAATTCATGGAAATGCCGGACCCTACACCCATGATACGATTACACCAATGATACAATTTGACCCCACCGACATCGCACCTGCGATGTAGTGTGCAAAGTGCCCCTAAAAGTGGGCTGAATCTGCTCTCCTGTGTGTGATGTCACCCTCCCCTTCCCTTCTGTGTGTTTGCAAAAGGATAAGGGAGGATGAAGTTTAGCATCAGCTTTGTTGGTGACTGAAAAGTATTCCTGAACTGTGCAGTGTCAATGATGACAGCTGGCATAGTGCTCCACTGTATAATGTGCACTATAATACTGTGCTCCATATTTCTGTGCCCTCATATATTGTTCACCATATTACTGTGCCCCATATACTGTGCACCTGCACCATATTACTGTACCTCATATACTCACCTTGCCCCATATACTGTGCACCATATTACTGTTCTCTATATTACAGTGCACGATATTACTGTGCACCCATATACTATGCACCAAATTACTGTGCCCCCTTATACAGTGCACTACTGTGCCTCAGACACTGTGCACCACATTACTGTGCCCCCATATTATTGTGCCCTCTTATACTGTGCACCATTTTACTATGCCCATATACTGCCCCCAATATAATCTGCAACATATTACTGTGCACCATATTACTTTGCCACATGTACTGTGCACCATCATTTCTGTGTCTTCATATACTGTTCACCATATTACTGCGCCTCCATATACTGTGCACCTGCACCATATTACTGTAAATCATATACTCACTCTACCCCCATGTACTGTGCACCATATTACTATGCCCCATATACTGTGCACGATATTACTGTGCTCACATATACTGTGCACCATATTACTAAGCACCCATATACTGTGCACCATATTACTGTGCCCCATGTACTTTGCACCATATTACTCTGCCACATATACTCTGCACCATATTACTGTGCCCCGATATAACTGCTACATATTACTGTGCACCATATTACTGTGACCCCCCCATATACTGTGCACCATTCTACTGTGCCACCATATACTGTGCACAATATTTCTGTGCACCATATTACTCTGTCGCCATATACTATGTGTCATATTTTTGTGCCTTATATACTGTGCACCCATATACTATGCACCATATTATTGTGCCCCCATATACAGTGCACCATATTACTTTGCCCCATATACTGTGTGTGACGAAATATGCGACAGAGCAGTAATGGACACCAGACCGATGAACACTCCAACAAGATTTAATGAGGCAGGCAACATAAAACATCCAATATCCAAATGGTTCTTTAGAGTCCACACAAAGGAAACAGATCCGGGCAATCCGTCGCCAAGGAAAATGTAACAACAGTCCTTAGATGTGTTCCTTAAATCCGATAGCGTGGCTGAGACAACACAATCCCACGTAGCAGCTTATCTTCAATGTCCCATAGTCTATACACAGGCTCTAGGATTCAGCCTCAGCTATATATCCTAATCCTTCTCCAGCCGAGATCCAACTAACTGAACTAACATAGGTCTCATTGTTCTTCTCTCCTGGGATCAGCCCCTAAGGTGGGCACACCTCCCCCTGGATATTTGATACATGAATGGACTTCCTGGCTCTGTTCTATTTACCAAGTTGTGGTTGGAGACGTCCCATGCTAAGAAGAACAAACAATCCCCCACCAATAGTACATACAGGACAGTCAAGGAGAGACAGACTATTATACCATGAGCACAGGCGGGGAGGGACACGGCTCCAGTTTGTATCCTCCTTCACTTCAACTCTGCTTCCTGCACCCACAAATTGACATTGTATATCTCCCACATCATTGCCTAGGAGAATGTCTGCAGGAAGGCCGCTCATCACACCGATTATGCATTGTTTTGCCCCAAAGCCATAATCCAGGGTTACACTTACTCTTGAAATATATCTCTGAGTACCTCCAGCCAATTCAATGGCAATTCCTGGTCCCTTTTGAATGGCTTCTGGTTGAATTACTCAGAGATCTGCTATGGTGAGAAAAGCCCCAGTGTCACAAAAGCCAACAACTTATTGGCCATCCAGCACGACCTCCTGTAGATGTTTATGCTGAAGATCATAAGAACGGGTGGCTGTGGCTCGCACTCCATAGACTCCTGGTAGGGAAGTCAACATATCAGTCACTTGGCAAATCATCATGGCCTGAATCCAGCTCTTCTCCTGCTGAGGGTGTCTGTAGCTAATGGACAGGCAAAAGTGGTCTGCAGCTGTTCTGCCTCCGAACACCTGGACAGTGAGCTTGCAGATGACCAGGCTGCCTACATTGAGAACATCTGCGCTGCGTCTCACTCCTTCCAGTTTGCCTTCTGGAGAAGTAGGTAGGAGACCTTGGTGACTGATAGGGAGGTGCAGGTGCTGGAGGTGGTTGTCGATTTGGAGGATGACTCCACGGGATAGATGGGCATGTGGCCCGCAGATGCCCGGAATTCCCACAGCTATAACATCTTCGCTCTTCTACTTTCTCTCCTCGTCGCATTCCAGAAAATGTGGTAGAAACAACTGGAGGCACATACACACGGGTATCCACATGAGGTGGTGATCTAGGAGGTGGAGGAACATTGGGCACTGAAGGACAAGGAACGTCTGGTGTTGGGGTGCTGGTCATTTTTGCTCCCTCTGCTAGCAGCTTCTTCCACTGAGGCTTGATAGTGAGTACCTCATCAGCTAGAGCGGCAGCTTGTTCCACTGTCTCTGGTCTCCTCTTATGCACCCATTCACGGAGCTCAGTGTGGCACTTGGCATAAAACTGTTCTTTTAGGATGACCTGGAGGAAGGTCTCCCAAGTTAAGGCCCCCTCTTCCTCCAGCCAGCGATGGCATACTTGTTTCAGTCTATGGGCATACATTTTGAAAGACACTTCCCCATCACAGGCTAACATACGGAACTGAGTCCTATAAGTATCTGGGGTCACGGCATAATGTTCTAGAATGGTCTGTTTGATCTCCCCATACTCAAAATTCCACTGAGGGTCCATAGCTCTATAGGCGTCGGCAGCTCAACCCTCCAAGAGGCCCACCAGGTGTCTGACTCGCTCTCTTTCTGGGACTTCCATTCTTCGGCACGGATGCTCAAAGTCCTGGAAGAAGCCCTTAATGTTGCCTGCAGCTTCATTAAGTGGCTTAAAGTCCTTGCGGGACACTCTGGAGAATTCCCTCATAGTGGGTGCTGTGGGTACAGTTTGTCTGGAGCCTCTAGCTGCTTCCACAGCAAACCTCCACTCCAGCAATGCCCTCTCTTGAGCTCTGCGAATAGTATCCATCTTATATTCAATGGTGACCTCATCTTCAAGCAGTGCCATCTCCTCCTCATACCACACAACCCATTGACTTTTTTGGGTATTTACCTCCAGCTCCCGTCTCTCCTGTCCTTGCTGTGGAAATTGTTCCTCGGTGCCATCTTGCAAGCAAGCGTTTTCCAAAGCCTCAATTAGTTGCTCCTTGGAGAGTCCTTTGTAGCCAACTCCTAATTCACAGGCCTTTGTTTTGATGTTCGACATAGTCCAGTTCCTGTATCCTGAGGTTCTGGTTTCAGACGTTGATGGGCCGTTGTCCTCCATTCTTTCTGCTCTGATCCCGCTGCTGCCATCAGTTTGTGACGGGGTATGCGACAGAGCAGTAATGGACACCAGACCAATGAACAATCCAAGAAGATTTAATGAGGCAGGGAACATAAAACATCCAATATCCAAATGGTTCTTTAGAGTCCACACAAAGGAAACAGATCCGGGCAATCCGTCGCCAAGGAAAATGTAACAACAGTCCTTAGATGTGTTCCTTAAATCCGATGGCGTGGCTGAGACAACACAATCCCAAGTAGCAGCTGATCTTCACTGTCCCATAGTCCATACACAGTCTCTAGGATTCAGCCTCAGCTATATATCCTAATCCTTCTTCAGCGGAGATCCAACTAACTGAACTAACATGGGTCTCATTGTTCTTCTCTCCTGGGATTAGCCCTAAGGTGGGCACACCTCCCCCTGGACATTTGATACATGAATGGACTTTGAATGTCCTGGCTCTGTTCTGTTTACCAAGTTGTGGTTGGAGAAGTCCCACGCTGAGAAGAACAAACAATCCCCCACCAGTAGTACATACAGGACAGTCAAGGAGAGACAGACGATTGCACCATGAGCACAGGCGGGGGAGGGACACGCTGTTACATGCCCCTATATACTGTGCACCACATTACTGTGCCCTAAGATACTGCACCATATTACTGTGTCTCAATATACTGTTACTATATATATTGTGCCCCGACGATGACTGTGCACCATATTACTGTGCACCATTACTGTGCCTCCATATTACTGTACCTCATATACTGTGTACCATATTACTGTGCATCATATTACTAAGCACCCTATTACTGTGCCCCATATTACTATGCACCCATATACTGTGCACCATATTACTGTGCCCTTATATACTGTGCACCATATTACTGTGCCTCATATACTGTGCACCATATTATTGTCCCCCTATATTATTGTGCCCTCATTTACTGTGCACCATTTTACTTATCCCCAATATAATCTGCAACATTTTACTGTGCCCCTATATACTGTTACTACATATATTGTGCCCCACGATATGACTGTGCACCATATCACTGTGTCCCATGTACTGTGCACCATTACTGTGCCTCCATATTACTGTACCCCATATACTGTGTACCATATTACTGTGCATATTACTAAGCACCATATTACTGTGCCCCATATTACAATACACCCGTATACTGTGCACCATATTACTGTGCCCTCATATACTGTGCACAATATTACTGTGCACCATACTACTGTGCCCCCATATACTGTGCACAATATTACTGTGCACCATATTACTTTGCCCCATATACTGTGCACCATAATACTGTGCCCCCATATACTGTGCACCATATTACTGTGTCCCATATACTGTTCGTACATATATTGTGCCCCCACAATATTACTGTGTACCATATTGCTGTGCCCCATATTACTATGCACCCATATACTGTGCACCATATTACTGTGCCCCCATTTATGGTGCCACCATTTACTGTGCCCCATATACTTTGCACCATATTTCTGTGCCCTCATATACTGTTCATAATATTATTGTGCACCTGCACCATATAACTACTTCATATACTCACTGTACCCCTATATACTGTACACCATAAAACTGTGCTGTATATCACAGTGCCTTATGTACTGTGCACCACATTACTGTGCCGATATACCGTGCACCATATTACTGTGCCCCATATACTGTGCTCCATATTTTGTGCACCATATTACTGTGCCCCATATACTGTGCTACATATTACAGTGCCCCATATACTTTGCTCCATGTTAATGTGCCGCATATACAGTGCACCATATTACTGTGCCCCCATATACTGTACCCCCATAAGTGCCCCTATACACTGTGCACCATATTACTGTGCCCTCATATACTGTGCACCATTACTGTGCCTCCATATTACTGTACCGCATATACTGTGTACCATATTACTTTGCATGATATTGCTAAGCACCTTATTTCTGTGCCCGATATTATTGTGCACCCATATACTATGTATGCACCATATTACTGTGCCCCATATACTGTGCTACATATTACAGTGCCCCATATACTTTGCTCCATGTTAATGTGCCGCATATGGTGTGCACCATATTACTGTGCCCTCATATACTGTACCCCCATAAGTGCCCCTATACACTGTGCACGATATTACTGTGCCCTCATATACTGTGCAACATATTAATGTGCCCCTATACTGTGCACCTGCAATATATTACTGTACATTTTATACTCACTGTGCATCATATTACTGTGCCCCATATACTGTCCCATATTACTGTGCCCCATATACTGTGCACCATATTATGCACCCATATACTGTGCACCATATTACTGTGCCCCCATATACGGTGCCATCATTTACTCTACCCCATATGCTTTGCACCATATTACTGCGCCCCCATCTACGGTGCCACCATTTACTGTGCCCCATATACTGTGCACCATATTACTGTACACCCATATGTGCCCCTATGTACTGTGCACCCATATACTGTGCACCATATTACTGTGTCCAAATATACTGTTACTACATGTATTGTGCCCCTATGAGGACTGTGCCCCCATATACTGTGCACCATTACTGTGCCTCCATATTACTGTACCCCATATACTGTGTACCATATTACTGTGCATCATATTACTAAGCACCCTATTACTGTGCCCCATATTACTATGCACCCATATACTGTACACCATTTTACTGTGCCCTCATATACAGTGCACCATATTACTGTGCGTTTTTACTGTGCACCACATTATTGACCCCCTATATTATTGTGCCCTCATATACTGTGCCCTCATATACTGTGCACCATTTTACTATTCCCCAATATAATCTGCAACATATTACTGTGCACATATTACTTTGCCCCATATACTGTGCACCATATTACTTTACCCCCATATGTGCCCTGTGACGGGGTATGCGACAGAGCAGTATTGGACACCAGACCGATGAACAATCCAACAAGATTTAATGAGGCAGGGAACATAAAACATCCAATATCCAAATGGTTCTTTAGAGTCCACACGAAGGAAACAGATCCGGGGCAATCCGACGCCAAGGAAAATGCAACAACAGTCCTTAGATGTGTTCCTTAAAGGGAACCTGTCAGCAGAAATTTCGACTAAAACCTAACAGATTCCCCCTCTGCAGCTCCTGGGCTGCATTCTAGAAAGGTCCCTGTTATTATAGTGCCCCCTTTCTGACCCAAAAAAAGAGTTTATATCGAGGTACCTTTTTGGCTTCTGATTCTCTAAATGTGTCACGGGGGCGGGCTGCCTGATGGCCGTTATTCTGCCCCCTGTTCCTGTATGCCGCCCCCATCGCCGATTTCTATACTTCTGGACGCCGCCCACTGCTCCAGCCATCCCCGCGCATGCCCAGTGCTCATCTCTCGTGGATGAGCACTGTGCCCAGTGTCACCGGTGGTGACGTGCGCGCAGGGTTTAGATTATGGGCGGTGCTGTGATGTTAATTACCAAGCAACCGCCCATAATCGCGGGACCGCGCATTCCCCCTCGGCCTGCTTTCTGCGCAAGCGCGCTGCAGCTGAACTCACGTCACCTCCTTCCCATCTTGCCCTGAGGCAGGAAATAGATGGGAGGAGCGCGGAGCAGTGACTACACCGATCAGGAGGAGTTCAGCTGCAGCGCGCTTGCGCAGAAAGAAGCAGGCCGAGGGGGAATGCGCGGTCCCGCGATTATGGGCGGTTGCTTGGTAATTAACATCACAGCACCGCCCATAATCTAAACCCTGCGCGCACGTCACCACCGGTGACACTGGGCACAGTGCTCATCCACAAGAGATGAGCACTGGGCATGCGCGGGGATGGCTGGAGCAGTGGGCGGCGTCCAGAAGTATAGAAATCGGCGATGGGGGCGGCATACAGGAACAGGGGGCAGAATAACGGCCATCAGGCAGCCCGCCCCCGTGACATTTAGAGAATCAGAAGCCAAAAAGGTACCTCGATATAAACTCTTTTTTTGGGTCAGAAAGGGGGCACTATAATAACAGGGACCTTTCTAGAATGCAGCCCAGGAGCTGCAGAGGGGGAATCTGTTAGGTTTTAGTCGAAATTTCTGCTGACAGGTTCCCTTTAAATCCGGTAGCGTGGCTGAGACAACACAATCCCACGTAGCAGCTGATCTTCAATGTCCCATAGTCCATACACAGGCTCTAGGATTCAGCCTCCGCTATATATCCTAATCCTTCTCCAACCGAGATCCAACTAGCTGAACTAACATAGGTCTCATTGTTCTTCTCTCCTGGGTTCAGAGCCTAAGGTGGGCACACCTCCCCCTGGACATTTGATACATGAATGGACTTTGAATGTCCTGGCTCTGTTCTGTTTACCAAGTTGTGGTTGGAGAAGTCCCATGCTGAGAAAAACAAACACCCCCCCACCAGTAGTACATACAGGACAGTCAAGGAGAGACAGACTATTACACCATGAGCACAGGCGGGGGAGGGACACGCTGTTACATGCCCCTATATACTGTGCACCACATTACTGTGCCCTAAGATACTGCACCATATTACTGTGTCCCAATATACTGTTACTACATATATTGTGCCCCGACGATGACTGTGCACCATATTACTGTGCCCCATATACTGTGCACCATTACTGTGCCTCCATATTACTGTACCTCATATACTGTGCACCATATTACTGTGCCCTTATATACTGTGCACCATATTACTGTGCCCTTATATACTGTGCACCATATTTCTGTGCTTCATATACTGTGCACCATATTATTGTCCCCCTATATTATTGTGCCCTCATTTACTGTGCACCATTTTACTATTCCCCAATATAATCTGCAACATTTTACTGTGCCCCTATATACTGTTACTACATATATTGTGCCCCACGATATGACTGTGCACCATATCACTGTGTCCCATGTACTGTGCACCATTACTGTGCCTCCATATTACTGTACCCCATATACTGTGTACCATATTACTGTGCATATTACTAAGCACCATATTACTGTGCCCCATATTACAATACACCCGTATACTGTGCACCATATTACTGTGCCCTCATATACTGTGCACAATATTACTTTGCCCCATATACTGTGCACCATAATACTGTGCATCATATTACTAAGCACCCTATTACTGTGCCCCATATTACTATGCACCCATATACTGTGCACCATATTACTGTGCCCTTATATACTGTGCACCATATTACTGTGCTTCATATACTGTGCACCATATTATTGTCCCCCAATATTATTGTGCCCTCATTTACTGTGCACCATTTTACTATTCCTCAATATAATCTGCAACATATTACTGTGCCCCTATATACTGTTACTACATATATTGTGCCCCACGATATGACTGTGCACCATATCACTGTGTCCCATGTACTGTGCACCATTACTGTGCCTCCATATTACTGTACCCCATATACTGTGTACCATATTACTGTGCATATTACTAAGCACCATATTACTGTGCCCCATATTACAATACACCCGTATACTGTGCACCATATTACTGTGCCCTCATATACTGTGCACAATATTACTGTGCACCATATTACTTTGCCCCATACACTGTGCACCATAATACTGTGCACCATATTACTGTGCCCCATATTACTGTGCCCCATATACTGTTCGTACATATATTGTGCCCCCACAATATTACTGTGTCCCATATACTGTGTACCATATTGCTGTGCCCCATATTACTATGCACCCATATACTGTGCACCATATTACTGTGCCCCCATTTATGGTGCCACCATTTACTGTGCCCCATATACTTTGCACCATATTTCTGTGCCCTCATATACTGTTCATAATATTATTGTGCACCTCCACCATATAACTACTTCATATACTCACTGTACCCCTATATACTGTACACCATAAAACTGTGCTCCATATTACAGTGCCTCATGTACTGTGCACCACATTACTGTGCCCATATACCGTGCACCATATTACTGTGCCCCATATACTGTGCAGCATATTACTGTGCCCCATATACTGTGCCCCATATATTGTGCACCATATTACTGTGCCCCATATACTGTGCACAATATTACTTTGCCCCATATACTGTGCACCATAATACTGTGCATCATATTACTAAGCACCCTATTACTGTGCCCCATATTACTATGCACCCATATACTGTGCACCATATTACTGTGCCCTTATATACTGTGCACCATATTACTGTGCTTCATATACTGTGCACCATATTATTGTCCCCCAATATTATTGTGCCCTCATTTACTGTGCACCATTTTACTATTCCTCAATATAATCTGCAACATATTACTGTGCCCCTACATACTGTTACTACATATATTGTGCCCCACGATATGACTGTGCACCATATCACTGTGTCCCATGTACTGTGCACCATTACTGTGCCTCCATATTACTGTACCCCATATACTGTGTACCATATTACTGTGCATATTACTAAGCACCATATTACTGTGCCCCATATTACAATACACCCGTATACTGTGCACCATATTACTGTGCCCTCATATACTGTGCACAATATTACTGTGCACCATATTACTTTGCCCCATACACTGTGCACCATAATACTGTGCCCCCATATACTGTGCACCATATTACTGTGCCCCATATTACTGTGCCCCATATACTGTTCGTACATATATTGTGCCCCCACAATATTACTGTGTCCCATATACTGTGTACCATATTGCTGTGCCCCATATTACTATGCACCCATATACTGTGCACCATATTACTGTGCCCCCATTTATGGTGCCACCATTTACTGTGCCCCATATACTTTGCACCATATTTCTGTGCCCTCATATACTGTTCATAATATTATTGTGCACCTCCACCATATAACTACTTCATATACTCACTGTACCCCTATATACTGTACACCATAAAACTGTGCTCCATATTACAGTGCCTCATGTACTGTGCACCACATTACTGTGCCCATATACCGTGCACCATATTACTGTGCCCCATATACTGTGCAGCATATTACTGTGCCCCATATACTGTGCCCCATATATTGTGCACCATATTACTGTGCCCCATATACTGTGCACAATATTACTTTGCCCCATATACTGTGCACCATAATACTGTGCATCATATTACTAAGCACCCTATTACTGTGCCCCATATTACTATGCACCCATATACTGTGCACCATATTACTGTGCCCTTATATACTGTGCACCATATTACTGTGCTTCATATACTGTGCACCATATTATTGTCCCCCAATATTATTGTGCCCTCATTTACTGTGCACCATTTTACTATTCCTCAATATAATCTGCAACATATTACTGTGCCCCTATATACTGTTACTACATATATTGTGCCCCACGATATGACTGTGCACCATATCACTGTGTCCCATGTACTGTGCACCATTACTGTGCCTCCATATTACTGTACCCCATATACTGTGTACCATATTACTGTGCATATTACTAAGCACCATATTACTGTGCCCCATATTACAATACACCCGTATACTGTGCACCATATTACTGTGCCCTCATATACTGTGCACAATATTACTGTGCACCATATTACTTTGCCCCATACACTGTGCCCCCATATACTGTGCACCATATTACTGTGCCCCATATTACTGTGCCCCATATACTGTTCGTACATATATTGTGCCCCCACAATATTACTGTGTCCCATATACTGTGTACCATATTGCTGTGCCCCATATTACTATGCACCCATATACTGTGCACCATATTACTGTGCCCCCATTTATGGTGCCACCATTTACTGTGCCCCATATACTTTGCACCATATTTCTGTGCCCTCATATACTGTTCATAATATTATTGTGCACCTCCACCATATAACTACTTCATATACTCACTGTACCCCTATATACTGTACACCATAAAACTGTGCTCCATATTACAGTGCCTCATGTACTGTGCACCACATTACTGTGCCCATATACCGTGCACCATATTACTGTGCCCCATATACTGTGCAGCATATTACTGTGCCCCATATACTGTGCCCCATATATTGTGCACCATATTACTGTGCCCCATATACTGTGCAGCATATTACTGTGCCCCATATACTGTGCCCCATATTTTGTGCACGATATTACTGTGCCCCATATACTGTGCTACATATTACAGTGCCCCATGTACTTTGCTCCATGTTAATGTGCCGCATATGGTGTGCACCATATTACTGTGCCCTCATATACTGTACCCCCATAAGTGCCCCTATACACTGTGCACGATATTACTGTGCCCTCATATACTGTGCAACATATTAATGTGCCCCTATACTGTGCACCTGCAATATATTACTGTACATTTTATACTCACTGTGCATCATATTACTGTGCCCCATATACTGTCCCATATTACTGTGCCCCATATACTGTGCACCATATTATGCACCCATATACTGTGCACCATATTACTGTGCCCCCATATACGGTGACACCATTTATTGTGCCCCATATGCTTTGCACCATATTTCTTTACCCCCATATACGGTGCCATCATTTACTGTACCCCATATGCTTTGCACCATATTACTGCGCCCCCATCTACAGTGCCACCATTTACTGTGCCCCATATACTGTGCACCATATTACTGTACACCCATATGTGCCCCTATGTACTGTGCACCCATATACTGTGCACCATATTACTGTGTCCAAATATACTGTTACTACATGTATTGTGCCCCTATGATGACTGTGCCCCCATATACTGTGCACCATTACTGTGCCTCCATATTACTGTACCCCATATACTGTGTACCATATTACTGTGCATCATATTACTAAGCACCCTATTACTGTGCCCCATATTACTATGCACCCATATACTGTACACCATTTTACTGTGCCCTCATATACAGTGCACCATATTACTGTGCCCCCATATACTGTACCCCCATAAGTGCCCCTATACACTGTGCACCATATTACTGTGCCCTCATATACTGTGCACCATTTTACTATTCCCCAACATAATCTGCACCATATCACTGTGCCCCATATACTGTGCACCATTACTGTGCCTCCATATTACTGTACCGCATATACTGTGCACCATATTACTTTACCCCCATATGTGCCCTGTGACGGGGTATGCGACAGAGCAGTATTGGACACCAGACCGATGAACAATCCAACAAGATTTAATGAGGCAGGGAACATAAAACATCCAATATCCAAATGGTTCTTTAGAGTCCACACAAAGGAAACAGATCCGGGCAATCCGTCGCCAAGGAAAATGTAACAACAGTCCTTAGATGTGTTCCTTAAATCCGATAGCGTGGCTGAGACAACACAATCCCACGTAGCAGCTTATCTTCAATGTCCCATAGTCTATACACAGGCTCTAGGATTCAGCCTCAGCTATATATCCTAATCCTTCTCCAACCGAGATCCAACTAACTGAACTAACATAGGTCTCATTGTTCTTCTCTCCTGGGATCAGAGCCTAAGGTGGGCACACCTCCCCCTGGACATTTGATACATGAATGGACTTTGAACGTCCTGGCTCTGTTCTGTTTACCAAGTTGTGGTTGTAGAAGTCCCATGCTGAGAAAAACAAACAATCCCCCACCAGTAGTACATACAGGACAGTCAAGGAGAGACAGACTATTACACCATGAGCACAGGCGGGGGAGGGACACGCTGTTACATGCCCCTATATACTGTGCACCACATTACTGTGCCCTAAGATACTGCACCATATTACTGTGTCCCAATATACTGTTACTACATATATTGTGCCCCGACGATGACTGTGCACCATATTAATGTGCCCCATATACTGTGCACCATTACTGTGCCTCCATATTACTGTACCTCATATACTGTGCACCATTTTACTATTCCCCAATATAATCTGCAACATTTTACTGTGCCCCTATATACTGTTACTACATATATTGTGCCCCCACGATATGACTGTGCACCATATCACTGTGTCCCATGTACTGTGCACCATTACTGTGCCTCCATATTACTGTACCCCATATACTGTGTACCATATTACTGTGCATATTACTAAGCACCATATTACTGTGCCCCATATTACAATACACCCGTATACTGTGCACCATATTACTGTGCCCTCATATACTGTGCACAATATTACTGTGCCCCATATACTGTGCAGCATATTACTGTGCCCCATATATTGTGCACCATATTACTGTGCCCCATATACTGTGCACCATATTACTGTGGCCCATATTACTGTGCCCCATATACTGTTCGTACATATATTGTGCCCCCACAATATTACTGTGTCCCATATACTGTGCACCATATTACTGTGCCCCATATACTGTTCGTACATATATTGTGCCCCCACAATATTACTGTGTCCCATATACTGTGCACCATATTACTGTGCCCCCATTTATGGTGCCACCATTTACTGTGCCCCATATACTTTGCACCATATTTCTGTGCCCTCTTATACTGTTCATAATATTATTGTGCACCTCCACCATATAACTACTTCATATACTCACTGTACCCCTATATACTGTACACCATAAAACTGTGCTCCATATTACAGTGCCTCATGTACTGTGCACCACATTACTGTGCCCATATACCGTGCACCATATTACTGTGCCCCATATACTGTGCACCATATTACTGTGGCCCATATTACTGTGCCCCATATACTGTTCGTACATATATTGTGCCCCCACAATATTACTGTGTCCCATATACTGTGCACCATATTACTGTGCCCCATATACTGTTCGTACATATATTGTGCCCCCACAATATTACTGTGTCCCATATACTGTGCACCATATTACTGTGCCCCCATTTATGGTGCCACCATTTACTGTGCCCCATATACTTTGCACCATATTTCTGTTCCCTCTTATACTGTTCATAATATTATTGTGCACCTCCACCATATAACTACTTCATATACTCACTGTACCCCTATATACTGTACACCATAAAACTGTGCTCCATATTACAGTGCCTCATGTACTGTGCACCACATTACTGTGCCCATATACCGTGCACCATATTACTGTGCCCCATATACTGTGCAGCATATTACTGTGCCCCATATATTGTGCACCATATTACTGTGCCCCATATACTGTGCAGCATATTACTGTGCCCCATATACTGTGCCCCATATTTTGTGCACCATATTACTGTGCCCCATATACTGTGCTACATATTACAGTGCCCCATATACTTTGCTCCATGTTAATGTGCCGCATATGGTGTGCACCATATTACTGTGCCCTCATATACTGTACCCCCATAAGTGCCCCTATACACTGTGCACGATATTACTGTGCCCTCATATACTGTGCAACATATTAATGTGCCCCTATACTGTGCACCTGCAATATATTACTGTACATTTTATACTCACTGTGCATCATATTACTGTGCCCCATATACTGTCCCATATTACTGTGCCCCATATAATGTGCACCATATTATGCACCCATATACTGTGCACCATATTACTGTGCCCCCATATACGGTGACACCATTTATTGTGCCCCATATGCTTTGCACCATATTTCTTTACCCCCATATACGGTGCCATCATTTTCTGTACCCCATATGCTTTGCACCATATTACTGCGCCCCCATCTACGGTGCCACCATTTACTGTGCCCCATTTACTGTGCACCATATTACTGTACACCCATATGTGCCCCTATGTACTGTGCACCCATATACTGTGCACCATATTACTGTGTCCAAATATACTGTTACTACATGTATTGTGCCCCTATGAGGACTGTGCCCCCATATACTGTGCACCATTACTGTGCCTCCATATTACTGTACCCCATATACTGTGTACCATTTTACTGTGCATCATATTACTAAGCACCCTATTACTGTGCCCCATATTACTATGCACCCATATACTGTACACCATTTTACTGTGCCCTCATATACAGTGCACCATATTACTGTGCCCCCATATACTGTACCCCCATAAGTGCCCCTATACACTGTGCACCATATTACCGTGCCCTCATATACTGTGCACCATTTTACTATTCCCCAATATAATCTGCACCATATTACTGTGCCCCATATACTGTGCAGCATATTACTGTGCCCCATATACTGTGCCCCATATTTTGTGCACCATATTACTGTGCCCCATATACTGTGCTACATATTACAGTGCCCCATATACTTTGCTCCATGTTAATGTGCCGCATATGGTGTGCACCATATTACTGTGCCCTCATATACTGTACCCCCATAAGTGCCCCTATACACTGTGCACGATATTACTGTGCCCTCATATACTGTGCAACATATTAATGTGCCCCTATACTGTGCACCTGCAATATATTACTGTACATTTTATACTCACTGTGCATCATATTACTGTGCCCCATATACTGTCCCATATTACTGTGCCCCATATACTGTGCACCATATTATGCACCCATATACTGTGCACCATATTACTGTGCCCCCATATACGGTGACACCATTTACTGTGCCCCATATACTGTGCACCATATTACTGTACACCCATATGTGCCCCTATGTACTGTGCACCATATTACTGTGTCCAAATATACTGTTACTACATGTATTGTGCCCCTATGATGACTGTGCCCCCATATACTGTGCACCATTACTGTGCCTCCATATTACTGTACCCCATATACTGTGTACCATATTACTGTGCATCATATTACTGTGCCCCATATTACTATGCACCCATATACTGTACACCATTTTACTGTGCCCTCATATACAGTGCACCATATTACTGTGCCCCCATATACTGTACCCCCATAAGTGCCCCTATACACTGTGCACCATATTACTGTGCCCTCATATACTGTGCACCATTTTACTATTCCCCAATGTAATCTGCACCATATCACTGTGCCCCATATACTGTGCACCATTACTGTACCCCATATACTGTGTACCATATTACTTTGCATGATATTGCTAAGCACCTTATTTCTGTGCCCGATATTATTGTGCACCCATATACTATGTATGCACCATATTATTGTGCCCCCATATACAGTGCACCATTTTACTGTGCTTCATGTACTCTGCACCACATTACTGTCCCCCTATATTATTGTGCCCTCATATACTGTGCACCATATTACTGTGCACCATTTTACTATTCCCCAATATAATCTGCAACATATTACTGTGCACATATTACTTTGCCCCATATACTGTGCACCATATTACTTTACCCCCATATGTGCCCTGTGACGGGGTATGCGACAGAGCAGTATTGGACACCAGACCGATGAACAATCCAACAAGATTTAATGAGGCAGGGAACATAAAACATCCAATATCCAAATGGTTCTTTAGAGTCCACACGAAGGAAACAGATCCAGGGCAATCCGACGCCAAGGAAAATGCAACAACAGTCCTTAGATGTGTTCCTTAAATCCGGTAGCGTGGCTGAGACAACACAATCCCACGTAGCAGCTGATCTTCAATGTCCCATAGTCCATACACAGGCTCTAGGATTCAGCCTCAGCTATATATCCTAATCCTTCTCCAACCGAGATCCAACTAACTGAACTAACATAGGTCTCATTGTTCTTCTCTCCTGGGATCAGAGCCTAAGGTGGGCACACCTCCCCCTGGACATTTGATACATGAATGGACTTTGAATGTCCTGGCTCTGTTCTGTTTACCAAGTTGTGGTTGGAGAAGTCCCATGCTGAGCAAAACAAACAATCCCCCCACCAGTAGTACATACAGGACAGTCAAGGAGAGACAGACTATTACACCATGAGCACAGGCGGGGGAGGGACACGCTGTTACATGCCCCTATATACTGTGCACCACATTACTGTGCCCTAAGATACTGCACCATATTACTGTGTCCCAATATACTGTTACTACATATATTGTGCCCCGACGATGACTGTGCACCATATTACTGTGCCCCATATACTGTGCACCATTACTGTGCCTCCATATTACTGTACCTCATATACTGTGCACCATATTACTGTGCCCTTATATACTGTGCACCATATTTCTGTGCTTCATATACTGTGCAATATATTATTGTCCCCCTATATTATTGTGCCCTCATTTACTGTGCACCATTTTACTATTCCCCAATATAATCTGCAACATTTTACTGTGCCCCTATATACTGTTACTACATATATTGTGCCCCACGATATGACTGTGCACCATATCACTGTGTCCCATGTACTGTGCACCATTACTGTGCCTCCATATTACTGTACCCCATATACTGTGTACCATATTACTGTGCATATTACTAAGCACCATATTACTGTGCCCCATATTACAATACACCCGTATACTGTGCACCATATTACTGTGCCCTCATATACTGTGCACAATATTACTGTGCACCATACTACTGTGCCCCCATATACTGTGCACAATATTACTGTGCACCATATTACTTTGCCCCATACACTGTGCACCATAATACTGTGCCCCCATATACTGTGCACCATATTACTGTGCCCCATATTACTGTGCCCCCATATACTGTGCACCATATTACTGTGCCCCATATACTGTGCACAATATTACTGTGCACCATATTACTTTGCCCCATACACTGTGCACCATAATACTGTGCCCCCATATACTGTGCACCATATTACTGTGCCCCATATTACTGTGCCCCATATACTGTTCGTACATATATTGTGCCCCCACAATATTACTGTGTCCCATATACTGTACCATATTGCTGTGCCCCATATTACTATGCACCCATATACTGTGCACCATATTACTGTGCCCCCATTTATGGTGCCACCATTTACTGTGCCCCATATACTTTGCACCATATTTCTGTGCCCTCATATACTGTTCATAATATTATTGTGCACCTCCACCATATAACTACTTCATATACTCACTGTACCCCTATATACTGTACACCATAAAACTGTGCTCCATATTACAGTGCCTCATGTACTGTGCACCATATTACTGTGCCCCATATACTGTGCAGCATATTACTGTGCCCCATATATTGTGCACCATATTACTGTGCCCCATATACTGTGCAGCATATTACTGTGCCCCATATACTGTGCCCCATATTTTGTGCACTATATTACTGTGCCCCATATACTGTGCTACGTATTACAGTGCCCCATATACTTTGCTCCATGTTAATGTGCCGCATATGGTGTGCACCATATTACTGTGCCCTCATATACTGTACCCCCATAAGTGCCCCTATACACTGTGCACGATATTACTGTGCCCTCATATACTGTGCAACATATTAATGTGCCCCTATACTGTGCACCTGCAATATATTACTGTACATTTTATACTCACTGTGCATCATATTACTGTGCCCCATATACTGTCCCATATTACTGTGCCCCATATACTGTGCACCATATTATGCACCCATATACTGTGCACCATATTACTGTGCCCCCATATACGGTGACACCATTTATTGTGCCCCATATGCTTTGCACCATATTTCTTTACCCCCATATACGGTGCCATCATTTACTGTACCCCAAATGCTTTGCACCATATTACTGCGCCCCCCATCTACGGTGCCACCATTTACTGTGCCCCATATACTGTGCACCATATTACTGTACACCCATATGTGCCCCTATGTACTGTGCACCCATATACTGTGCACCATATTACTGTGTCCAAATATACTGTTACTACATGTATTGTGCCCCTATGATGACTGTGCCCCCATATACTGTGCACCATTACTGTGCCTCCATATTACTGTACCCCATATACTGTGTACCATATTACTGTGCATCATATTACTAAGCACCCTATTACTGTGCCCCATATTACTATGCACCCATATACTGTACACCATTTTACTGTGCCCTCATATACAGTGCACCATATTACTGTGCGTTTTTACTGTGCACCACATTATTGACCCCCTATATTATTGTGCCCTCATATACTGTGAACCATATTACTGTGCACCATTTTACTATCCCCCAATATAATCTGCACCATATCTTTGTGCCCCATATACTGTGCACCATTACTGTGCCTCCATATTACTGTACCCCATATACTGTGTACCATATTACTGTGCATCATATTACTAAGCACCTTATTTCTGTGCCCGATATTATTGTGCACCCATGTACTATGTATGCACCATATTATTGTGCCCCCATATACAGTGCACCATTTTACTGTGCTTCATGTACTCTGCACCACATTACTGTCCCCCTATATTATTGTGCCCTCATATACTGTGCACCATATTACTGTGCACCATTTTACTATTCCCCAATATAATCTGCAACATATTACTGTGCATATATTACTTTGCCCCATATACTGTGCACCATATTACTTTACCCCCATATGTGCCCTGTGACGGGGTATGCGACAGAGCAGTATTGGACACCAGACCGATGAACAATCCAACAAGATTTAATGAGGCAGGGAACATAAAACATCCAATATCCAAATGGTTCTTTAGAGTCCACACGAAGGAAACAGATCCGGGGCAATCCGACGCCAAGGAAAATGCAACAACAGTCCCTAGATGTGTTCCTTAAATCCGGTAGCGTGGCTGAGACAACACAATCCCACGTAGCAGCTGATCTTCAATGTCCCATAGTCCATACATAGGTTCTAGGATTCAGCCTCAGCTATATATCCTAATCCTTCTCCAGCCGAGATCCAAGTAAATGAACTAACATGGGTCTCATTGTTCTTCTCTCCTGGGATCAGCCCCTAAGGTGGGCACACCTCCCCCTGGACATTTGATACATGAATGGACTTTGAACATCCTGGCTCTGTTCTGTTTACCAAGTTGTGGTTGGAGAAGTCCCATGCTGAGAATAACAAACAATCCCCCACCAGTAGTACATACAGGACAGTCAAGGAGAGACAGACTATTACACCATGAGCACAGTCGGGGGAGGGACACGCTGTTACAATCCCTTCCCCTCTCAATTTGTGTACGGACTAGTGACCTCAACAGATCGCTTGTCAAGTACACGTAAACATGGTGGACCTGACTCAGGGCTCCTCCTGTCTGGACAATCCGCCTGCATTTTGGGTGTTGGCTCCAGGTTCTTTAGTGCATGATGAAGATGTAGGGTTGAATGTTCGGCCCCAGTTTGTATCCTCCTTCACTTCAAGTCTGCTTCCTGCACCCACAATTGGCATTGTATATCTCCCACATCATTGCCTAGGAGAATGTCTGCAGGCAGGACGCTCATCACACCAATTATGCCTTGTTTTGCCCCAAAGCCATAATCCAGGGTTACACTTGCTCTTGGAATATATCTCTGAGTACCTCCAGCCAATTCAATGGCAATTCCTGGTCCCTTTTGAATTGCTTCTGATTGAATTACTCGGGGATCTGCTATGGTGAGAAAAGCCCCAGTGTCACAAAAGCCAACAACTTTTTGGCCATCCAGCACGACCTCCTGTAGATGTTTATGCTGAAGATCATAAGAACGGGTGGCTGTGGCTTGCACTCCATAGACTCCTGGTAGGGAAGTCAACATATCAGAGTCACGTGGCAAATTATCAGGGCCTAAATCCAGCTCTTCTCCTGCTGAGGGTGTCTGTAGATAATGGACAGGCAAAGGTGGTCTACAGCTGTTCTGCCTCCGAACACCTGGACAGTGAGCTTGCAGATGATCAGGCTGCCCACATTGATAACATCTGTGCTGCGTCTCACTCCTTCCAGTTTGTCTTCTGAAGAAGTAGGTAGGAGACCTTGGTGACTGATAGGGAGGTGCAGGTGCTGGAGGTGGTTGTCGATTTGGAGGATGACTCCACGGGATAGATGGGCATGTGGCCCGCAGATGCCCGGGATGCCCACAGCTATAACATCTTCGCTCTTCTACTTTCTCTCATCGTCGCATTCCAGAAAATGTGGTAGAAACAACTGGAGGCACATACACACGGGTATCCACATGAGGTGGTGATCTAGGAGGTTGAGGAACATTGGGCACTGAAGGACAAGGAACCTCTGGTGTTGGGGAGCTGGTCATTTTTGCTCCCTCTGCTAGCAGCTTCTTCCACTGAGGCTTGATTTGTGAGTACCTCATCAGCTAGAACGGCAGCTTGTTCCACTGTCTCTGGTCTCCTCTCACGCACCCATTCCTGAATCTCAGTAGGGCACTTGGCATAAAACTGTTCTTTTAGGATGACCTGGAGGAAGGTCTCCCAAGTTAAGGCCCCCTCTCCCTCCAGCCAGTGATGGCATACTTGTTTCAGTCTATAGGCATACATTTTGAAAGACACTTCCCCATCACAGGCTAACATACGGAACTGAGTCCTATAAGTATCTGGGGTCACGGCATAATGTTCTAGAATGGTCTGTTTGATCTCCCCATACTCATAATTCCACTGAGGGTCCATAGCTCTATAGGCGTCGGCAGCTCCACCCTCCAAGAGGCCCACCAGGTGTCTGACTCGATCTCTTTCTGGGACTTCCATTAATCGGCACTGATGCTCAAAGTCCTGTAAGAAGCCCTCAATGTCGCCTGCAGCTTCATTAAATGGTTTAAAGTCCTTGCGGGACACTCTGGAGAATTCCCTCATAGTGGGTGCTGTGGGTACAGTTTGTCTGGAGCCTCTAGCTGCTTCCACACCAAACCTCCTCTCCAGCTATATCCTCTCTTAAGATCTACGAATAGCATCCATTTTATATTCAATGGTGACCTCATCTCCAAGCAGTGCCATCTCCTCCTCATACCACACAACCCATTGACTTTTTTGGGTATTTACCTCCAGCTCCTGTCTTTCCTCCCCTTGCTGTGGAAATTGTTCCTCGGTGCCATCTTGCAGGCAAGCTCCTTCCAAAGCCTCAATTAGTTGCTCCTTGGAGAGTCCTTTGTAGCCAACACCTAATTCACAGGCATTTGTTTTGAGGTTCGACATAGTCGAGTTCTTATATCCTGAGGTTCTGGTTTCAGACGTTGATGGGCCGTTGCCCTCCATTCTTTCTGCTCTCATCCTGCCGCTGCCACCAGTTTGTGACGGGGTATGTGACAGAGCAGTAAGGGACACCAGGCCGATGAACAATCCAAGAAGATTTAATGAGGCAGGGAACATAAAACATCCAATATCCAAATGGTTCTTTAGAGTCCACACAAAGGAAACAGATCTGGGACAAGCCGACGCTAAGGAGAATGCAACAGTCCTCAGATGCGTTCCCTAAATCCAGCAGCGTGGCAGCTGGTCCTCAATGTCACATAGTCCATACACAGGCTCTAGGATTCAGCCTCAGCTAAATATCCTAATCCTACTCCAGCCGAGATCCAACTAACTGAACTAACATGGGTCTCATTGTTCTTCTCTCCTGGGATCAGCCCTTAAGGTGGGCATACCTCCCCCTGGACATTTGATACATGAATGGACTTTGTACGTCCTGGATCTGTTCTGTTTATCAAGTTGTGGTTGGAGAAATCCCATGCTGAGAAGAACAAACAATCCCCCACCAGTAGTACATACAGGACAGTCAAGGAGAGACAGACCATTACCATGAGCACAGGCGGGGGAGGGACACGTTGTTACACCTAGCTCCAGTAGGTACTGTATATAGTCGTGGATTTAGATGTCATGTGGATTCTTAAATTAGCAAGGAACAGCATTAACCTAACTTGTACTGTTGATGAATAAGCAATTGAGTCATGTATTTTATTTTGCAGTATATATTTCAAATTCTTGATTTTAACTAAAACTTTGCAGTTTACGTCTCAAATCAGAGACATGTATCTCTACTTTTATAAATGAACTAGCGGGCAAGCATTCGTGATTGAGCCAATGGGTGATTCTTGGGGAAATCAATATTTCAGGTCTGATATCTGTAGGTATATATATATATATATATATATATATATATATATATATATATATATATATATATTTATATATATATATATATATATATACACACGTGTGTGTGTGTGTGTGTGTGTGTGTGTGTGTGTATATATAATTTCCTGATTACAGTAAGGCAGTCTGATGACCACCTATTTAATGTGAATAACAATAATTTGTAAGATTAAAAGGAACTTGATCCGCTGTCAATTGAGAACTGAAGAACATTTTACCCATCATACTATCGTTCTGTGATAGTTTAAAAAAAATGAAAATTGTACCATTAAAAACTTGTAAATACCTATCTATTGTAAATACCTCTGTAAATACCTACTCTATTGTAAATTTCTACCCTTTGCTCCATCCCTTCCTCTTTTTTTTAAATGACTCCTTCCCCTCTCCCCTGCATTGTTTCTCTCCCCCTATTGTTAATGTCTACTTATTAAGTATTAGAAATAAAAGTTATTACTTTGTATATCCATTTTAAATACCTACCCTTTGTAAATACCTTTGTAAATACCTACCCTTTGTAAATACCTACTCTGTAAATACCTTTGTAAATACCTACTCTTTGTAAATATCTACCCTTTGTAAATACCTACCCTTTGTAAATTCCTTTGTTAATACCTACCCTTTGTAAATACCTTTGTAAATACCTACCCTTTGTAAATACCTTTGTAAATACCTACCCTTTGTAAATACCTATCCTTTGTAAATACCTACCCTTTGTAAATACCTACCCTTTGTAAATACCTTTGTAAATACCTACCCTTTGTAAATACCTACTCTGTAAATACCTTTGTAAATACCTACTCTTTGTAAATATCTACCCTTTGTAAATACCTACCCTTTGTAAATACCTTTGTAAATACCTACCCTTTGTAAATACCTTTGTAAATACCTACCCATTGTAAATACCTACCCTTTGTAAATACCTATCCTTTGTAAATACCTACCCTTTGTAAATACCTACCCTTTGTAAATACCTACCCTTTGTAAATACCTATCCTTTGTAAATACCTTTGTAAATACCTACCCTTTGTAAATATCTACTATTTGTAAATACCTACCCTATTGCAAATTTCTACGCTTTGCTCCATCCCTTTCTCTGTTTATTAAATGAACCCTTCCCCTCTCCCCTCCATTGTTACTCTCCCCCTATTGTTAATGTTTACTTAAGTATTAGAAATAAAAGTTATTACATTGTATATCCATTTTAAATACCTTTGTAAATACCTACCCATTGTAAATACCTCTGTAAATACCTACTGCACTCGTTGTAATTACCTACCCTATTGTAAATTTCCACCCTTTGCTCCATCCCTTCCTCTGTTTTTTCATGGACCCCTTCCCCTCTCCCCTTCATTGTTCCTCTCCCCCCATTGTTAATCTATGTTAATCTAAGTATTAGAAATACAAGTTATTACAAAATAAAGAGTTAAAAAAATAAATAAAATTCTTGACTTGCTGTTGATTTGTTTACTCTGCCTCCCAAAGTTTGAAGTAACAGATTTATCCTGAGCCGGCAGATTTCCGCAGCGCTCAGGCCAGCAGCCGCACTATGCTGGCTGTCAGCCCTTTAAACCCGCAGAGCACAGATCCGCAGCGTTCATTGCAGGCCGGGGTTCGTCTGTGGGCTGCATTAGCATGGGATGCGCTCCTCTCCAGCAGATGAAGATGAGCGGCTACTGATCCCCCAGCGTACCTCAGTACTGCAAGTGACCCATTATGTGTGTGCCCCGCAGCGTCTCCCAGTATGTCTATTTACCTCCAATGGCCCCAGTAATGTGTATGCCCACAGCATCCCCAGTATGAGTAATGCCCAGCACTGGCCCCTGTAATGTGTATGCCCCCTACTGACGCCAGTAATGTTTATGCCCCTCACTGGCCACAGTAACTTGTATGTCCCCAGTAATGTATTTACTATGGCCACTATGTCTCCTGTGATGTATATACAGCAGTCTCAGTGTGCACTATGCAGCCTTGTCTGCTAGCAGTGACACTGCCAGGCCAGCACAAGAACAGAATTAAACGCCCTGCGCCGATACGGCAATATCACTGCTAGCACACGGACTCAATGGCCATGTCTGTTAGGCTGGGGCCACACGGGCACTTCTGCGTTCCACTTGCATGAGACTCGGCTCGTGCTGGCAGTACAGCAGAGCCGAGTGTCATGCCTGTGTCCTTGCAACTGAGGTCCGTTCGTGCGAGCAGACCTCAGCTGCGGGGGGCGGGCCGGCACTCAGGAGAGGAGGGAGGGATTTCTCTCCCTCTCTACTGTGTAGCCGGCTATTGCCATTCTCGCACTGCACTAGCAGTACACCGGTGTACCGCGAGTGCAGTGCGATTTTTCTCTCGCCCCATTCACTTGAATGGGTGCGAGAGAAAGAGACTCAGCTTACAATCGCAGCATGCTGCGATTGTTTTCTCAGTCCGATTAGGGCTGAGAAAATAATCGCCCATGTGTGCTGACACACAGGCTAGAATTGGTCCGAGGGGAATGCGATGTTTTATCGCACTCCACTCGCACCGATTTTCTCGCCGTGTGGCTTAGGCCTTAAAGTGATGGCCATCAAGTAGCGTGCCCTGCACAGCCAGATGCCTGCCGGAGAGGAGCTGGATAGGAGACAAGCGGGGGGAAGGTGAGTGAGGTTTGTTGCCGGTTTCTCCATATTAAAAATAGCTCTAATGTGCCTGTGTGTGCATGTGTATCTGTTTGTCACTGTATGTGACTGTTTATATATTTGTTTACATATATTTTTGTGAACTTGTCTTCAAATATGTACAGATACAGGCCCATGTACATATAGCTGTGCTTGTCTGTGTGTGCATGAAGCCCACTGAGTCTTTCGCTCAGGGCCCAAAAAAACCTGGAGCTGGCCTTATCTAGAAGTTCAAGCTGGGCACAATGTATGGGCACTACAATGTTATGGGCACTACAATGTACTGGGCACTACAATGGTAGATTTGCAATTTTCACTCAGCAACATCCATTGCTTCTTATTTCTGGAAAAGACCCATGGAGTGACTACTACTACTATTACACATGTAGATAACATGGGGACACTGGAAGGGGTATTCTGCTCTTCTGGCATTTAGGTGCTCTGTATTTGGAGTCTGTGCTCCAAGGGTCAAATAGTGCTTCTTCCCCCCCATCGCAAGTCATATGGCTAAGCAGTACTTTACAGCCACATATGGAGTATTGCCTTGCTCAGAAGAAATTGTCTGACTCATTTTGGTGGCATTGTTATCCATTTTCCCATGTAAAAATGTAAAATCTGGGGCTAAAATAATTTTTTTCTGGTAAAAGTATTATTACATTTTCTTCATGACCCAATGGTATAAAATTCTGTGATACGCCTTTAGTGTCAATATGATCACTGCACCCCTGGATGAATTCATTGAGAGGTGTATTTTTTAAAATAAGGTCACTTATGGGGGATTTCTGCTATTCTGACAGCTCAGAGGCTCTGCCTATGTGAAATATCACCTGCAAACCATAACCGCAAAATTGCGCTATAATAATCTGCTCCTTCCCTTCTGAGTTTTCCACTGAATCTAAAATGTACAGCGGTACCTCGGTTTTCGTTGACGTCGGTTATCGTTGGTTTCGTTTTTTGTTGATTTTTTCCTTCAAATTTACTCAGTTTTTGTTGGTTGCGTCGGATTACGTTTTTTTTATCTGCATGCCCACGTGATTACCCTCCTAATTTTGCAACAACAAAAGGTGACACATGCATTGTCCTGCTCTATGTGGCATTGTGCGAGTATCACCCCGCTCGTCAGTTTCAATATGTATGTTAAAAATGTGAGATAAAATATATTTATTCTTTACATTAGTAGTTTATATTCATTTCTTATTGTTTATAGTATTAAAATCTGTTTATTCTCTATAAAATGTGTTTTTGGTATGTATTTTGGAGTGTCTAAAGCAAATTAGTTGGATTTACATTGATTCCTATGAAAATAATTGCCTCGGTTTTCACTGATTTTGGATTCCACCAATTATTCGGACGGATTATCATTGAAAATTAAGGTATCACTGTTCTGAGTATAATGGAAGTCAATGTGGAACTCCAGCAATTTTCCAGCAGATCCCCCCAAGGAGGGCTGGAAGACAGGAAAATTGATGAAATGGATGGAAATAGCACTCAAATGGAATGGAAACAGCACGGAGAAGACGCCTGGACACATCTCTGACTCCCAGGACACTGTTGGTAAGTAAATAAATAAATTTAATAAACATCGGGACCCCCCTATTTTTTGAGAACCAGCCAAGGTAAATCAGACAGATGCAGGCTGGTATTGTGAGTTTGGGAAGGTCCATGGTTATTTCGCCCTTCCCAGCCTAAATATACCAGCCTGCAGCCACCCAATCTAATGGATGAGCCAATTCTGGTGCTTCACCTCGATTTTTTTTTCTGATTGCCTTGCTGCAGCGGCAATCGGGGTTATACTGTTTGAGATTGATGTCAGCTGTGAATTGTCAACTGCCATCAAGCCCAGGGGTTAGTAATGGAGAGATGTCTTATCAGACACCCTCAATACTTACCTAGTAAGTATAAAGTGAAAAAAAACACTGTAAAAAATTGTTTATTTGAATATTGACTTCCCCACACTATCCATCATTAACCAATTTATAATTTAAAATAACCATGAAGCTCCAATGTAGTCTCTGATCTATTGGTTCCACGGCGTTCCTCGAATCGGTACTCCAACCTATAAATCCTTTGTCAGAGAATGAGGCTCAATAGATCAGTCCCGGTCAGCACCACACCTGGAATTTCTCATGTACGACGATGTCACTGATTTACTGATTTCAATGCGCATGAAAAACTCCAGGTCTGGCGCTAACCAGAAGGGACCTATGGAACCTTGTTCTCTGAACAAGGCTCTATCAGTTGGAGTACCAATTCAGGGGACGTTGTGGGACCAGTATATCATTGTCATGGTTGACAGACAACCCTATGGTATCTGGCTGCAGAAGGTCGACGCGTTTGCTGCACTAAATGCTCCTTGATAGTCCATTCTTTCTTCTGTGGTGTTAATGGAGTTCTATGTATCTTCTCTGTTATTGTTAAATCTCTCCTTTTTAGGACCCTGTGCATATCTTTACCTTTCTGCTGCTAATCATTATCCTCTCACTGTGTCTTTATATACCTGCATTTCCGCTTGGTTTGTTGCCGGTGATGGAGTTTTTCTACATTCGGCTTCGGGAAAAACATTGTTAGTCGCTGTCACTCTCCCAAAGTCATCTTGGAGAAAAGTTGGCCGTCGGTATTCCCTTGTTTGTTTTCCCTGTGTGTTCTTAAGCTGGGTTTACACACTGCAACATCGCAAACGACATCGCTGTAACGTCACCGGTTTTGTGACGTTACAGCGACCTCCCCAGCGACATTGCAGTGTGTGAAACCTATCGGCGACCTGGCCCCTGCTGTGAAGTTGTAATCGCTACAAATCGTTCAGGACCATTCCTAGGTCCTTTGTTTCCCGCTGTGCAGCATGCATCGCTACAAAGTTTCAGTGTGTAAAGGGGACTTTACAGCGACTCAGCGGCTCTGTCTGTGTAGCGTCCTGATTAGCGGTCACCTGTGAAGGATTCACTGGTGACCGCTAATCCCCCGAGTGACTGAAGTGTCCCCCCCTCTCTCATACTTACCGATCCCCGATCACCGGCGCTGCACGGCGTTCACACTGCTCCAGCGGCTTTTCCTTTTTTGAAAAAGCCGGCCGCCCATTAAACAATCTCGTATTCCCTGCTTTCCCCACCCACCGGCGCCTATGATTGGTTACAGTGAGACACGCCCCCACGCTGAGTGACAGGTGTCACACTGCACCCAATCACAGCAGCCGGTGGGCGTGTCTATACTGTGCATTGAAATAAATAATTAAATAATTAAAACAAACGGCGTGCGGTCCCCCCCAATTTTAAAACCAGCCAGATAAAGCCATACAGCTGCAGGCTGGTATTCTCAGGATGGGGAGCCCCACATTATGGGGAGCCCCACAGCCTAACAATATCAGTCAGCAGCCGCCCAGAATTGCCACATACATTAGATGCGACAGTTCTGGGACTGTACCCGGCTCTTCCCGATTTGCCCTGGTGCGTTGGCAAATCGGAGTAATAAGGAGTTATTGGCAGCCCATAGCTGCCAATAAGTCCTAGATTAATCATGTCAGGCGTCTATGAGACACCCTCCATGATTAATCTGTAAGTGACAGTAAATAACCACACACAACGAAAAAATCATTTATTAGAAATAAAACACACAAACACATTCCCTCATTACCAATTTATTACCCACAACAAAGCCCTCCTTGTCCGGCGTAATCCACGGTTCTCCAGCGTCGCGTCCAGCTCTGCTGCATGCAGGTGACAGGAGCAGCAGAAGACACAGCCACTACTGTCACCTCCACACAGCTAATGAACCAGTCCAGTGACAGCTCAGCTGATCGCGCTACTCACCGCCGCTCCGGTCAGCTCCACAATGAGGTGAGTAGCGCGATCAGCTGGACTGTCACTGAGGTTACCCGCGGCCACCGCTGCATCCACCGCTGGATCCATGTAACCTCAGTGACAGCTCAGCCGATCACACGGCTGTCTTCATTAGCTGCGTGGAGGTGACAGGAGCGGCTGTGTCTTCTGCTGCTCCTGTCACCTGCATGCAGCAGAGCTGGATGCGACGCTGGAGGACCGTGGATTACGCCGGACATGGAGGGGTTTGTTGTGGGTAATAAATTGGTAATGAGGGAATGTGTTTGTGTTTTTTATTTCTAATAAAGGATTTTTCGGGTGTGTGTTTTTTAACTGTAATTTACAGATTAATCATGGAGGGTGTCTCGGGGAGACGCCTGACATGATTAATCTAGGACGTATTGGCAGCTATGGGCTGCCAATAACTCCTTATTACCCCGATTTGCCAACGCACCAGGGCAAATCGGGAAGAGCCGGGTACAGTCCCAGATCTGTCGCATCTAATGTATGCGGCAATTCTGGGCGTCTGCTGGCTGATATTGTTAGGCTGGGGGGCTCCCCATAACGTGGGGCTCCCCATCCTGAGAATACCAGCCTGCAGCCGTATGGCTTTATCTGGCTGGTATTAAACTAGGGGGGGACCGCACGCCGGATTTTTTAATTATTTATTTATTTACACGGCACACAAACAGAGCCGCGTGGCATTAAATGAAGTCGGGTGAAGTTCACCTGCTTTTTTGACACGTCCCCAACGACCAGCTAGTCGCTCTGCAGGTCCGGATCGCTGTTAGGTCGTTGGCCAGGTCTGCCTGTTTGACAGCTCACCAGAGACTTTGTAGCGATCCCGGCTAGGTTGAGATCGCAGGTTGGATCGCTAGAAAGTCTCAGTGTGTAAACTCAGCTTTAGTTATCCTGTTCGGCGCATAGGTGCGGAACCGATCTAGGCAGGGGCTGATACATACTGCAGGGACCCCTGTGTAAGAAATCTTTTGGTTCCCCCTTCCCCCCTTTCTTACCAGATTAAACGTATGTAAACATATAGGCTGCACTGTTTTTTCCTAGTTTAGGACACAATGACCAAATCTAAACAATAAATAAGCTCCATATTTACCATCTGAATATAACACCAACCAGTCCTGCCGCCCTTCTATCTGCTGCAGCTTCAGTGCTGTCTCCAGTGCTTCTATTCACATTGGCTGGAGATGGGACAGCCTGGATACCCTTTGTGTTTTGCAGCTTGTCAGTGGTATACGGCTCAAGAGTCTGAAACCAGTAATTGTCTGCAGCGGTCACATGGGGCACCTGGGCTGGCACAGCCACTGTAAATAGAAGCATCAGGGAATAGCACACTAGAACTGTCAGGTGGAAGAAAGATGAGGATTTATAGTTTATTAAAGGCATTGTCCAGCAGATTCTGTAAAAAAAAAAACAATTGTATTCACCTGCTGTCACCCCTGGATCCAGCGCAGGCCGTCCTGTGCTTTGTGCCAGCATTAATTATGTCACCGTTCTATGGAACACAGGAGCTTGTGATGCCTGCAGTTCAGGTCACCTGAGGGCTGCAACCGATCACAAACTGCAGCGGTCCTGTGTCTGGTAGAACAGTGACATAATTAATGCTGCACAGACCATAGGATGGGCGGCGCAGGATCCAGGAGATGACAGCAGGGGTGCATAATTATAGTTTTACAAAATGTGACCCCGATTAGATCCTTTTGCCAGGCTATTTTTTAACAGTACATGTATTATTTTAGACTACTTTAAAAGGAACCTGACAGCTGATACCAATGAGCCGTGGGCAGTCTGTACCTGACAGCTGATACCCATGAGCCGTGGGCAGCCTGTAACTGACGGCTGATAACTATGAGCTGTGGGCAGCCTGTACCAGGCAGTGGCTGTATGATCACAGCCAGGCATGTGTGACCCTAAAACACTGAGGAAATTCAGAGAAATACATTATTAGATGTCGGGGACTAAGCCACATGAAATACTAGTCGGACAGATGTGATGTCTGATACACGCTGCTTGATCCACGAGTGACATGTATCCGCTGTCAGGATCCTTATAAGCAGAGCTCTACACCACAGGAGGGTGCAGAAGAAAAACAGAGGAAATACAACAAAAAACAGCTGCACCATAGACATCATTAAAGATGGTCTCACTAATTTGCTTACTTATGAAATATGTGTTTATGAATGTAGTGTCATAATATACTCACCTACCGCCGCTTTCGCCGGTGTCCTGCGCTGTTCTGCTCTTCACTTCAGTGAAGTCACCGCTCTCCAGTATCTCCAGTGTGCAGCACTGTTCTGCTCCTCTTCTCACTGATGTCACGCCACTCTCTCTGGTGTCCAGCGCTGTTCTGCTCCTCTTCTTAATGATGTCCCCGCTCTCCAGTATCTCCAGGTCACACTGCTCTGCAAGACCTGAAAGTGACTTACAATGTAAGTCTATGAAGCGTCAGAAAGATGCTCTATAGGCTTTAATTGTAAAAGACATCTGGCTCAGAGTGTAGTGTGACACGAGATACCGGAGAGCGGTGACTGCACTCAGGAAAGTAGAAGAGCGGCATTAGTTGAGTATATAAATACACTCACAGTACATTACATGCACAGACACACTCCATCAATAAAAGTGAGTAGGAGGCTTCTGTATATGACTGTATTCACCTATATGTTCACATGCAACTTCACCTCATCCGGCCTTTCTCACACTTGTAATGGAGCTGAAATATTATTATTTATTATTATAGCACCATCAATTCCATGGCGCATTACATGTGAAAGGCGTATACATAATAGGGACAAGTACAATAATCATAAAAAATACAAGACACAGACCGGTACAGGAGGAGAGAGGACCCTGCCCCCGAGGGCTCACAGTCTACAAGGGATGGGTGAGGATACAGTAGGTTAGGGTAGAGCTGATTGTGCGGCGCTGTATCAGACTGAGGGTTACGGCAGGTTATAGGCTTGTCGGAAGAGGAGGGTCTTTAGGTTCCTTTTGAAGCTTGTCAAGGTAGGCGAGAGTCTGATGCTTTGAGGCAGAGCATTCCAGAGTATGGGGGAGGCATGGAAGAAATCTTGGATGCGATGGTGGGAAAAGGAGATGAGAGGGGAGTAGAGAAGGAGATCTTGTGAGGATCGAAGGTTACGTGCAGGTAAGTACCAGGAGACTAGGTCAGAGATGTAGGGAGGAGACAGGTTGTGGATGGTTTTGTAGGTCATGGTTAGGGCATAATATGAGCATATAGGTGAATACAAGGATGTGCACAGATAAATACACGTACAACATATACAGATATGTCCAATATAGCACGATACTGAGAAAAAATGATCCCTCCAATTTATCAATGTTCACTATAGCAAGAGTGGATCCTTCATATTACAGCATGAAATTAAATTTTTTTAAAACATAACTTTTAATAGTGCTTATTAAAATGATCTATAATCAATAAAAACGTGAATATAAAATGTGATCCCTGATTCTAGGTCACCAAGATCAAACGGACCAGCAAATCAGGTCCGACGCACAAAACACTTCCTCACTAGGTCCGGGAATAAGCCGCAATACCTTGTTCTTCTCAAAAGACAGTTATTCCAGGGAACCGCCCTCCACAATCTGTCTCAGAGATTTATCAATCATATGAGGAAAAATTGGTTATATACAAAACCACTTATTCATACATATGTCATTTTTTCAATATCATAAATGACTATTATAGATATGGAGTGATCTCACCACACGGCGGGCTTAATAATCATCAAAATTCTATATGACGTGGAGAAAAATGCTAATCAGCTTCCTTGGCTCTCCTATTGTTCCATCCAAATTATAAACCGGGCAGACATCATGTAACTCCCAACGCGTTTCTTTCACTTCAAAGTCATCAGGGGAGTCTGTGTTACTTAGACTCTGCACATCCAGAATGCCATCATTCAATTCCACATAATGGCTTTTTTAACAGACGTTAATGCCCACATCGGACTGTAATCAAAACAGCAGGACTTTAGTAATCCTTTCTCCAGAAGACCATATCCTGGCCCACCACATTAGAGTAAATTTGCAACTTACCTTAACGTGTCCGCTGACATACATATTCATGCTGCGCCGCGCTGAACGCTATGGGCGCCGCCATTTTATATTCCTTGCGCATGCTCACTGCATTGCAATCAACAGGAAGGATCACATGGTCGGACCTAGCGTCCGCACCACGTGAATCAGAGGAACGCCCCTTACAAACAAGGAAGTGTGTGGAACGCACGCTGTGCGCTCCACACATTCAATCCATCCTCTCCAGCAGCGCTGTGCGCCCTGCGCAGACCTCCTCAATCAAGCCTAGAAATATCAGCGCTGGAAATCCTTCCATATCGTTTTCAGGCAGCAATAATCCAAGTCACAGACTCCCTACCTGTTTACTGTGAAATATAACAATCTCATTTCTACAGCAATAGTATCAATTTAAATGGTGGCATATTCTTTTCAATACATTTACCACTTATATAGTCACCATAGTGTGTTTTCTATATAGCCTTCAGCTTCTTATTATTTATTTATATACCCTGACACAGAATCTGACATACACCATTCTTATTGGGACTAGATGTTATTTGAATATTACACTATCAAAACAATGTTAATGTGGATATTTATTAAATATGATCATATCAGCACATAACGCCAATTTACCCTATTAATCAGCGGCCCTGATAGCCCTGAGATTAGGATTGGACCGTGACATTGAAACCACACCAAAATTCGCTCATCTATTTTATTGGGGTACACCTTATTGTGGGGAGCCTAGGGGACCTATAGAACTAACTCGCCATTCTCTAATTGTAGAATAGATTAGATAAGGCTTTTAAAAGGGGTAAATAATGTAGTTAAAAGGACAGTACCCACCACCAAGCGTGCTCACTATCCTCACAACCTAATTCAGATAACTGGCCCTTCCTAGCCTGCGGAGGCCCTCTACTCCTCAATCCCTCATGATAAGGGCCTTGAAGTAACGAGGCATTTTTTTAACTGGCGTGGAAATCATCTCCAGGGCCATAATGAATTTGTAATGAAGGCTTTGGAGTTTTGTTTAACTAGGAACGTGTTTACTTTTGGGGGGAAGTACTTCCACCAGCTCAGGGGTACCCTCTTTGGGGAGTTGTTGTGCCCCATCGTATGCCAACTTGCTCCTGGGCTGGTGGGAGGAAACCACCGTTTTTGGGGGTGAAACGGACACAGAGGACTTAGTCCTCTGGGTCCGTTTTATTGATGACATTTTTGTGATATGGAAAGGGGATCTTGGTGGTTTAGAACAGTTTGTTCAGAATTTGAATCACAACAGCATTGGCCTTACATTTACTCACGAGGTGAGTGACCACAGGCTGGCGTTTTTGGACATTTTGGTTGAAAAAGGCCCTGATGGTAGACTATTGACTAGCACATTCCGCAAGGAAACGTCATCGAACTCCTTACTACGATGGGAGAGTGCTCACCCCTTTGTTCACAAGAGAGGTATACCGAAAAGTCAGTTTATCAGAATGAAAAGAAATTGCTCTGACAATGAACAATTTCTAAAACAATCTAGAGATTTGAAAGCAAGACTGGATGAAACAGGGTACCCTAAACATATGATAAATGAAGCATTTGAAAATGTCAAGATAATGGATCGTACCATGATGTTGACTCCCACACCAAAAGATTACACAACCACGGAAGTAACACGACTTGTAACTACCTATAACAATGGTTCTACACATTTGAAAGCAATTATAGGTAGATGCTGGCCGATTTTGAAAATGGATGAAACTATTGGCCAGTTTATCTCTGATAGCCCTGCAATAACAATCAGACGAGCACGGTCCTTAAAGGACAGGCTAGTACATAGCCATTTCAATGAGGCAGGGACCAGGATACAATCTAATGTAAAAGGATGTTATAGGTGCCATAACTGCAGTATGTGCAATATGATGGATGAGGGCAAAGATTTTGTAGACCCAAATACCAACCATAGTTATCAAATTAGATCATTGATCACGTGCAGAACGAAAGGGGTCATTTACAGGATAGAATGCTGTTGTGGTAAATTTTACGTGGGTAAAACAATCAGAGAGTTGAGGAAGAGAGCAGGGGAACATAGACGAGACATTGTCAATAAGAAAGATACTAGCGTGGCAAGACATGTTAACACCGTACATAATGGGGATCTAAAATCAATCTCGATAATGGGTATTGATCATATAGACCCTCCATCAAGGGGCGGTAACTGGGATAATCTGTTACTGAGGAAAGAATGTTACTGGATATTCAAGCTTCAGACAGTTACACTGCAGGGTTTGAATGAACAATTATCCTTTGTTCCTTTCCTCTTTACACAATAGATAGAGGGTCAGTTCAGGAGGGACAGTCTACGTTGAGCGGGGGCGCCATATGCGTAGGAACTAGGGTGCCAACCTCCGCAGGCTAGGAAGGGACATTTATCAACATTAGGTTGTGAGGATAGTGAGCACGCTTGGTGGTGGGTACTGTCCTTTTAACTACATTATTTACCCCTTTCAAGAGAAGCCTTATCTAATCTATTCTACAATAAGAGAATGGCGAGTTAGTTCTATAGGTCCCCTAGGCTCCCCACAATAAAGGTACCGTCACACATAACGAGATCGCTAGCGAGATCGCAGGTGAGTCACCGTTTGGTGACGCAGTAGCGATCCCGTTAGCGATCTCGTTATGTGTGACATCTACCAGCGATTAGGCCCCTGCTGTGAGATCTCTAGTCGTTGCAGAATGATCCAGACCATTTTCTTCAAAGGTGATGTCCTGCTGAGCAGGACACATCGCTGTGTTTGACACTATGTGACAGGGTCACAGTGACTGCTGAGATCGTTATACAGGTCGCTACTGCGACCTGTATTGTTCCTGCATCGTTGGTAAGATCTGACTGTGTGACATCTCACCTGCGATCTCCCAGCGACTTACCTGCGATCCTTATCAGGTCACATCGTTTTCAGGATCGCTGGTAAGTCGTTGTGTGTGACTGGGCCTTTAGGTGTACCCCAATAAAATAGATGAGCGAATTTTGGTGTGGTTTCAATGTCACGGTCCAATCTTAATCTCAGGGCTATCAGGGCCGCTGATTAATAGGGTAAATTGGCGTTATGTGCTGATATGATCATATTTAATAAATATCCACATTAACATCGTTTTGATAGTGTAATATTCAAATAACATCTAGTCCCAATAAGAATGGTGTATGTCAGATTCTGTGTCAGGGTATATAAATAAATTAAGCTGAAGGCTATATAGAAAACACACTATGGTGCCTATATAAGTGGTAAATGTATTGAAAAGAATATGCCACCATTTAAATTGATACTATTGCTGTAGAAATGAGATGGTTATATTTCACAGTAAACAGGTAGGGAGTCTGTGACTTGGATTATTGCTGCCTGAAAACGATATGGAAGGATTTCCAGCGCTGATATTTCTAGGCTTGATTGAGGAGGTCTGCGCAGGGCGCACAGCGCTGCTGGAGAGGATGGATTGAATGTGTGGAGCGCACAGCGTGCGTTCCACACACTTCCTTGTTTGTAAGGGGCGTTCCTCTGATTCACGTGGTGCGGACGCTAGGTCCGACTATGTGATCCTTCCTGTTGATTGTAAGTGATTGATTGAATCTAAGTAACACAGACTCCCCTGATGACTTTGAAGTGAAAGAAACGCGTTGGGAGTTACATGATGTCTGCCCGGTTCATAATTTGGATGGAACAATAGGAGAGCCAAGGAGGCTGATTAGCATTTTTGTCCACGTCATATAGAATTTTGATGATTATTAAGCCCGCCGTGTGGTGAGATCACTCCATATCTATAATAGTCATTTATGATATTGAAAAAATGACATATGTATGAATAAGTGGTTTTGTATATCACCAATTTTTCCTCCTATGATTGATAAATCTCTGAGACAGATTGTGGAGGGCGGTTCCCTGGAATAACTGTCTTTTGAGAAGAACAAGGTATTGCGGCTTATTGCCGGACCTAGTGAGGAAGTGTTTTGTGCGTCGGACCTGATTTCCTGGTCCGTTTGATCTTGGTGACCTAGAATCAGGGATCACATTTTATATTCACGTTTTTATTGATTATAGATCATTTTAATAAGCACTATTAAAAGTTATATTTTAAAAAAATTAATTTCATGCTGTAATATGAAGGATCCACTCTTGCTATAGTGAATATACACATATGTGCAGAAATACATAGACATGACACATATACAAACATATTAGACATATAGATGAATGGATAGATAGATAGATAGGGATAGATAGATAGGGATAGATAGAGGGATAGATAGAGGGATAGATAGATGGAAAGATAGATAGATAGATGTATAGATAAATAGATAGTGATAGATAGAGGTATAGATAAATAGATAGATACAGGTATAGATAGATAGATACATGTATAGATAACTAGATAGAGGGATAGAAAGAGGGATAGATAGATGGATACAGGTATAGATAAATAGATAGAGGGATAGATAGATACATGTATAGATAGATAGAGGGATAGAAAGAGGGATAGATAGATGGATACAGGTATAGATAAATAGAGGGATAGATAGAGGGATAGATAGAGAGATAGATAGTTACAGGTATAGATGGATCATACCTCCCAACTTTTAAAGTAGGAAAAGAGGGACAAAGTTTGCGGCGCGCTTTTTAGGCCACGCCCCTAACCACACCCATTTCACAGTCACGCCCATATCCACTCCCCATCCACACCCATTCAGCATGGACACGCAGGCAGCCGGCGGGCCTCCAGCATGGACACGCAGGCAGCCGGCGGGCCTCCAGCATGGACACGCAGGCAGCCGGCGGGCCTCCAGCATGGACACGCAGGCAGCCGGCGGGCCTCCAGCATGGACACGCAGGCAGCCGGCGGGCCTCCAGCACGGAGAGGCAGGCAGCCGGCAGGCCCCAAGCACGGAGACGCAGGCAGCCGGCAGGCCCCAAGCACGGAGATGCAGGCAGCCGGCGGGCTTCCAGCACGGAGACGCAGGCAGCCGGCGGGCCTCCAGCACGGAGACGCAGGCAGCCACAGTGAGGCGGCCGGTCGCCCGCACAGTGAGGCGGCCGGTCGCCTTCACAGACAGGCGGCCGGCCGCCCACCTTCACAGACAGGCGGCGGGCCGCCCGCACAGACAGGCGGCCGTCCGCCCGCAGAGAGAGGCGGCCGGCCGCCCGCACATAGAGACGGCGGGCCGCCCGCACAGAGAGGCGGCCGTCCACCGCAGAGACAGGCGGCCGTCCGCCCGCACAGAGAGGCGGCCGGCCACCCGCACAGACAGGCGGCGGGGGGCGCCCGCACAGACAAGCGGCGGGGGGCGCCCGCACAGACAGGCGGCGGGGGGCGCCCGCACAGACAGGCGGCGGGGGGGCCTCCAGCACGGAGACGCAGGCAGCCACAGTGAGGCGGCCGGTCGCCCGCACAGTGAGGCGGCCGGTCGCCTTCACAGACAGGCGGCCGGCCGCCCGCCTTCACAGACAGGCGGCGGGCCGCCCGCACAGACAGGCGGCCGTCCGCCCGCAGAGAGAGGCGGCCGGCCGCCCGCACAGAGAGACGGCGGGCCGCCCGCACAGAGAGGCGGCCGTCCACCGCAGAGACAGGCGGCCGTCCGCCCGCACAGAGAGGCGGCCGGCCGCCCGCACAGACAGGCGGCGGGAGGCACCCGCACAGACAAGCGGCGGGGGGCGCCCGCACAGACAGGCGGCGGGGGGGCGCCCGCACAGACAGGCGGCGGGGGGGCGCCCGCACAGACAGGCAGCGGGGGGGCGCCCGCACAGACAAGCGGCGGGGGGCGCCCGCACAGAGAGGCGCGGGCCGCCCGAACAGAGAGGCGGCCGGCCGCACGCACAGAGAGGCGGCCGACCGCACGCACAGAGAGGCTCCGGCCGGGGGGGGGAGGGAGGGGAATCAGCGCTGGGGAGATTCAGTTTACATACCTTAGCAGCAGCACAGAGCAGACAGAGACTAGTTTCGGACAGCGCGCTCCTCTCTGTTATGCCACGTCACGTGTTAGGATGGTAGGAGGGAAAAGCAGTGAGGCGGGGAGAGAGTGGGTGGGCGGAGCCCGGGATACAGCCGTCCCGCCCGTGACAACGGGACAAACAATGCAAAGCGTGATAGTCCCGCTGTATCCGGGACGGTTGGGAGGTATGGATAGATAGATAGATACAGGTATAGATAAATAGATAGAGGAATAGATAGATGTTCACACATTACATATGGACTCATCCTCTCTGCAGACGATGGCACATGGTGGTCAGGACAGCTAGTTCTTCCCTCTGGAGCCTGTACTTCCATCTTGTCTATGGTGCAGCCTCCTCTCCTCCTGGGGCCCAACTGCTGTTCTTGAAATATTTCCAGTGCTGGAGGAGGAGAGAAGCTCAGGGATGAGGGGGGAGCAGGGAGCCATGTTTGCATACAGAGGCCTGCACTGCTGGAGAAGGAGCTGGTGGGCGGAGATTCCTCTTTGTCTCTGAGAAATTACTTCATCCTCAGCATGGCTGGCAGCTCCTGTAGAAATGAATTCTCCCTCCTGCAGCCCCTAACAGGTGAGGAAGGGGGGCCTGTGTCAGCTCAGCTGCAGCATATGCGTGCACCTGATGGGCCCCTGCTTCTCCTGTTAGTGTTCAAAGCTGCCGCTGTCAAAGGAAATCCCCATATGTTTTCAGGCCCTGGGGGCCCCTCCCGCTCGGGGCCCCTGTGCGACTGCACATGCTGCACATGCGGTATGTCCGCCAGTGGATCTAGGGACATCAGGGGCCAGTGGAAGGTTTAAGCAGGGGTCACCATCTTCCCCTCCCTTAGACACAGGGTTTCCCTCTTTCCTTCCCCCTTTTTGCCGTTTGCTCGGTATCTCCCTATAACTAACTGGACAACCATGGATTACTTCAGAGCTTTGTGGATTTTTCATAAACATTACATTGGTGAACAAGAGATAGTGTGGTGGAGTCTTTATTCAAATAACCTATTTTTTCTGTTTGTGTGTGTTTTTTAAATTTTACACTTACTGGTTTAGTAATTGGGGTGTCTGATAGACACCTCTCCATTACTCACATTATTCAGACATTAACCCTATAAACCATTATCTCGATTGCCAGCATACCTGAGCAGTTGGGAAGAGCCGGGGCGAAGCACCAGAATTGGCGCATCTAATTGGCTGCAGGCTGCTATTTTTAGGCTAGGAAATGCAATATAACCATGGGCCTTTCCAGCCTCATAATACCAGCCTGCAGCTGTCTCCATTGCATTGACTGGTTATCAAAAATGGGAGGTGCCCATGTTTTTTTAAATTTATTTATTAGTTAACCAAGACTAAAAACACCCTTTCGTGCCCTATGAAAGGCACAAAGGGTGCCAGTGTACAATATGTAGTGGGGGAATTACTTTGCTTTTTTCACCTTCCAAAAGACAGTGTGCCGAGCATCGCGTCAAATGGTCCTATATAGACCTGATGACGTGATGCGGCCGGCCAATGACAGCACTCAGCATGGCTGTGATTACTGCGGAAGTGCCCACAGCCGAACAGTTTGTTGATTGCCTGCACTACAGCCTTTTAAAAAACTATTCAGTATTCAAACTCGACCACAGACTTCCTTGAAAAGTTTGAGTTCAAGCACTGAATACTAGGTGTGATGTACCGACTACGAACTTTACAGTTCGGGCTCACTAATGACTAATAATGTCTAACAGCGTTGAAACATGCTAGGTGAGGACTGGATCTTTCACTCGAGCACCCTCATTACTCAATCAGGTATCAAGCGTGCCCGAGCACCCCGATACGCAATTGACTATCGAGAAGTGGCGAGCACGCTCACTCATCACTATTTCTGAGCTTTGAACTGTGCCATAAAAGTAGTTTTCGACCACATATGGGGTATTGGAAGACTGTGAAGAAATTGTGTAACAAATTGTACTGCTTGTTTTCTCTTATTACCCTTTTGAAAGTTAAAAACTTGGAGCCAAAGCAACATTGTTTTAGAAAAAAATGTGAAATTTTAATTTACTCAGCCCAATATTATGCAATTCTGTGAATCACTTGACTGTGTACAATGCTCACTGCACCCCTAGATGAATTCCTTAAAAGGTGTAGTTTCCAAACTTTTGTCACTAGGGGGGCTTTCTGCTGTTTTGCCATATTAGGGTCTCTTCAAATGTGACATGGCATCTGCAATCTATTCCAGCCAAAATGGTGCCCCAAAATTCATATAGCAGCTTTTCCCCTCTGAAACCTGCCATGCGCCCAAAACGTCATTTTCCACCACATATGGGGTATTGGTGTACACAAATTGTATGATCCATTTTTCCTGTTACCGTTCTGAAGATTGAAATTTGGAGGCAAGAGCAACATGTTTGTGGGAAAAAATATTTTTTTT
>NW_027442697.1:0-86698 GCF_048569485.1 Anomaloglossus baeobatrachus | reverse complement strand
TTAACCCAATTGAAAACTTGTGGAAGGAGCTCAAGATTAAAGTCCACATGAGACACCCAAAGAACCTAGATAACTTGGAGAAGATCTGCATGGAGGAGTGGGCCAAGATAACTCCAGAGACCTGTGCCGGCCTGAACAGGTCTTATAAAAGACGGTTATTAGCTGTAATTGCAAACAAGGGTTATTCCACAAAATATTAAACCTAGGGGTTGAATAATAATTGACCCACACTTTTATGTTGAAAATTTATTAAAATTTAACTGAGCAACATAACTTGTTGGTTTGTAAGATTTATGCATCTGTTAATAAATCCTGCTCTTGTTTGAAGTTTGCAGGCTCTAACTTATTTGCATCTTATCAAACCTGCTAAATCTGCAGGGGGTTGAAGACTACTTGTAGGCACTGTATATGAGGGATTTGGAATCATGGGGATTATGGGTCTATTGATGAAAAATATTATAATGATGACATTCTCTGGAATACATGGATAAGAATGAGATAATGTATAAAAATTGTTATGGTTTAATATAGGAAGATAGTATTAACCCCTTCACAACCTACGATGTAATGGTACATCCAAATCATGAAGGAGTGATCACCGCTGCGGTGAGCCAGTGGCGATCCCTGCACATGTCTGCCGATTAGAACAGCTGACATGCGTGGCTAACAGGCACAGGTGGATCCGCAACACACCCGTGCCTGGTAACCACTTAAATCGTGCTGTCAAAATGTGACACTGCGTTTTAAATCGCTGCAGCGGGAAACGCGCCTTTCCCTGCCGCCATCGGAGGCCCCGTGACGTGATTGTAGCGTCCACGGGGCCTTAGGTTACTCGTCAGTGGGCCAGTGATTCTTTGGGGTAGCTGTGACTGGCCTGACCCGGTTCCGTGACCCCGTCGGCTACATGAAAAAAAAAAACACAAAAACAGGAAACGGACAAGTGTCCAATACAGACGGGGATGGAATGAGGGTGGCAGGCCCCTGGGAAGCGTGTCACCGGTTGCAGTAGTGACTGGGGTCCCGGCCTCCTCCGCCGCTGACCCTTCCTGCGGCTAATCCTCTCCCAAGGGCAGTACTGGATGCTGAGCGGGGATGCTTTGCAGAGCAACACTTGGTATGCGGCCAGGAATTAGCCGCCGCTGCACAGTCTCTCTCCGGGGCAGGTGTTAGGTGCAGCCGAGACAGTATCGCTTCCCACGGGCGGAGCGGGGTGCCCAGGAAGGTTGGTGAGAACGGGGGCGGCAGTCCATGGGAGCGCCGGAGCGCAGGGCAGTGGCAGTTACTCACAGAGTCAGGTTTTTCTCCTCCATGCACAACTCTGTACTCTTCCCCGGTCCCAGTCCGTAGTGCCGGCAGCCTTAACCTCTCATGGGCCGGACCTCTGTCCCATCTCCCCAGGCTCTCTCTCTCTCTGCTGTCATGCCCCAGCAACCCGAACTAGGGCTCTGTACCTCTTCTGTGCTCCGTCCCGTGCTCTGGCGACTGCAGCCCTTTTAGTCCACGAGTGCAAATGCCGGGTCCCGTCTTTCTCTAGATGTTACTGGCCCCAGCTTGGTTGTGCTGTCTGTTTGGTGTTACATCCAGACAGCTCTGTTCTGCCTCCCTGAAGGCCTGACAGCCTCCCTGAGGGGAGCTGCACACTGTGCGTCGGCTCTGTTTCGTGTCTAAGCTTGTTCTGCCGGGCCAATAGTGTCTCTACTCCTAACTGCCTATGCCCACACCTTTGCAAGTTGTCATGGCTACTTGGGTTTGCTAAGAACTGGCTGAGTCACTTCCTAACTGTGTTTTTAGAAACATTGTTAACCCTTTCCTAGTGACAGCTTCTCCCTGCTGTATGGTGGTGTGAGGTGTGTGTAGAACTTATAGAACTTACCAGATTAACATCTTGACCTGCCCGGGGAGGATATAATGATATACCCTGTAGCGACTAGTCTCAGGGGCGCTACATGATCACGGGCAGCCGATTGTTGTCATGGTAGCGACAGGTCATGTGATGAATCCTGTCGCTATCATGACATAGTTCCTGTTAAAGCCGGCAAAGCAGCAGCTGTAACAAGAACGCAGCATTTCTGCTGATCAGAAATTTGCTGCTCTGATCAACAGAAATGAATGAGCGATTAGACTTCTAATCCTTATAGTCCCCTAGTGGGATTACTAAAATAAAAAAAGTAAAAAAAAGAGGATGGGAGGGTCAGTCTTTTCATATTAGTATTACACTCCCCGAAAATAAGATCTAGTGCTTTTTTCGGGGCAAATAAAATATAAGACAGTGTCTTTTTTTCGTGGAAGTACGGTAGTGCGTTTTTGTAAGAAGGATAAGATTGAAGTATCGAGATTGGGTGGGTTAGCATGTAGTGTTTTTAATGATGGTTTGTTGGTTTTATGTATAAGTTTTAATTTTATTTTGCTTCTTCCTAGATTGGTATTTATTTGAATGGTGACTTACCTGTTGAGATTACCGGGCTGGCTGGTATTCGCCCGGAACAACAAATTAGTTGTAGTAGGGGTGGATCCCCTGAAAAAGAAAAATAATAAGAATGTATATGAGGGATTTGGAATTGTGGGGATTATAGGTCTATTGATGAAAAATGTTGTAATGATGACATTGTCTGGATTACATAGATAAAGGGGGTATTACACGCAGCGATATCACTGGTGAAAGCACCCGCCCCGTCGTTTGTGCGTCACGGGCAAATTGCTGCCCGTGGCGCACAAAATCGTTAGGAGCCGTCACACGGACTTACCTTCCCTGCAACGTTGCTGTTGCCGGCGAACCGCTTCCTTTCTAAGGGGACGGTTCGTGCGGCGTCACAGCGACGTCACTAAGCGGCCGTCTAATAGAAGCAGAGGGGCGGAGATGAGCGGCCGTAACATCCCGCCCACCTCCTTCCTTCCGCATTGCCGTCAGCCACAGGTAAGCTGTAGCTCGTCGTTCCCGAGGTGTCACACGTATCGATATGTGCTGCCTTGGGAACGACGAACTACCTGCGACCTCTACAATCAACGATGTTTTGAAAAGGAAAGACGTGTCAACGATGGACGATAAGGTGAGCATTTTCCATCGTTAACGGTCGTTCCTTGCTGTCACACGCAACGACGTCGCTAACGATGCCAGATGTGCATCACGGAATCCGTGACCCTGGCGATATATCGTTAGATACGTCGTTGCGTGTAACGGGGCCTTAAGAATGGGATATTGTATAAAAATTGTTATGGTTAATATAGCAATATCGTATTAACCCCTTCATAACCTAGGATGTAACGGTACATCCAAAATCATGAAGGGGTGATCCCCGCTGCCTGCTGCAGTGAGCCAGTGGCGATCCCTGCACATGTCTGCTGATTATAACAGCTGACATGTGTGGCTTACAGGCACAGGTGGATCCGCGATCCACCCACGCCTGTTAACCACTTAAATCGCATTGTCAAAATGTGACAGTGCGTTTTAAATCGTTGCAGCGAGAAACGCGCATTTCCCCGCCGCCATCGGAGGCCCATGATGTGATCACCGGCAGCTGAAGGCTGTCATGGTAGCGACATGTCATGTGATGAATCCTGTCGCTATCATGTCATAGTTCCTCTCAAAGCCGGAAAAGCAGCAGCTGTAACAACAACGCAGCATTTATGCTGATCAGAGCTGTGCTGCTTTGATCAACAGAAATGAATGAGCGATCAGACTTCTGATCCTTATAGTCCCCTAGTGGGATTACTAAAATAAAAAAAGTAAAAAAAAGAGGATGGGAGGGTCAGTCTTTTCATATTAGTATTACACTCCCCGAAAATAAGATCTAGTGCTTTTTTCGGGGCAAATAAAATATAAGACAGTGTCTTTTTTTCGTGGAAGTACGGTAGTGCGTTTTTGTAAGAAGGATAAGATTGAAGTATCGAGATTGGGTTGGTTAGCATGTTGTGTTTTTAATGATGGTTTGTTGGTTTTATGTATAAGTATTAATTTTATTTTGCTTCTTCATAGATTGGTATTTATTTGAATGGTGACTTACCTGTTGAGATTACCGGGCTGGCTGGTATTCGCCCGGGACAACAAATTAGTTGCAGTAGGGGTGGATCCCCTGAAAAAGAAAAATAATAAGAAGAATGTATATGAGGGATTTTGAATCATGGGGATTATGGGTCTATTGATGAAAAATATTATAATGATGACATTCTCTGGAATACATGGATAAGAATGAGATAATGTATAAAAATTGTTATGGTTTAATATAGGAAGATAGTATTAACCCCTTCACAACCTACAATGTAATAGTACATCCAAAATCATGAAGGAGTGATCACCGCTGGCTGCTGCGGTGAGCCAGTGGCAATCCCTGCACATTTCTACCGATTAGAAAAGCTGACAGTGTCTTTTTTTCGGGGAAGTACTCCAGTCACTATCATAACATAGTTAGGCTATGTGCGCATGCTGCGTTTTTTTGGCGCTGCGTTTTTGTGCGTTTTTTGCCGCAAAAAACGCACAAAAACGCACCCACGGCAAAGAACCTCATAACAAAGCATGCATTTTTACCGCTTTTTTTGGCTTCGTTTTGCTGCGTTTTTGCTCACTGCGTTTTCATGCGTTTTTTTTTTATCAGTGAACAATGCCATTAAAGATTGTTGGAGAAAAAAAAAAAAGGTCTGATGTCATTTCTTTCCTCAATATGTTCTTCATTCTCTACTAGTGTATGCGGGAGAGCATACAGCTGCAGAACTACAAGGCTCAGCATGCTCCACCCAGGACTGTATGCTGGAGGGAGAGGCAGGGGGAGCAGAACTACAAGGTTCAGCATACTTTATCCACTAGTGTATGCAAGAGTGCAGACAGCAGCTGCAGAACTACAAGGCTCAGCATGCTCTATCCAGGACTGTATGCTGGAGGGAGAGGCAGGGGAGCAGAACTATAAGGCTCAGCATACTTCATCCACTAGTGTATGCAGGAGAGCCTACAGCAGCTACAGAACTACAAGGCTCAGCATGCTCCACCCAGGACTGTATGCTGGAGGGAGAGGCAGGGGGAGCAGAACTACAAGGTTCAGCATACTTTATCCACTAGTGTATGCAAGAGTGCAGACAGCAGCTGCAGAACTACAAGGCTCAGTATGCTCTATCCAGGACTGTATGCTGGAGGGAGAGGCAGGGGAGCAGAACTATAAGGCTCAGCATACTTCATCCACTAGTGTATGCAGGAGAGCCTACAGCAGCTACAGAACTACAAGGCTCAGCATGCTCCATCCACTAGTGTATGCAGGAGAGCAGACAGCAGCGGCAGAAATACAAGGCTCAGCATCCTCCATCCAGGACTGTATGCAGTTTTTTGCCCAAAAAAAAATGACATGGGCTTTGCCATATTTTTGTATGCTAGCCAGGTACAGCAGGCAGGTATGGGCTGCCCCCAACCCCCAGCTGCCTATTTGTACCCGGCTGGGAACCAAAATTATAGGGAAGCCCTTTTTTTTTATTATTTCATGAATTTAATGAAATAATTAAAAAAAAACAAAAAGGACGTGGGCTTCGCCCAATTTTTGAGTCCAGCCAGGTACAACTAGACATCTGGGGATTGGAATCCACAGCGCAGGGTGCCCAAGCTTTCTGGGCTGCCCCGCTGCGAATTGCAGTCCGCAGCCACCCCAGAAAATGGCACTTTTATAGAAGCGCCATCTTCTGGCGCTGTTTCCAACTTTTCCAGCTACCCTGGTGCGAGGTGGCTCGCTGGGTATTAATGGGGTTAGGGCTAGCTGTATGTTATCAATTGGCCCTAAGCCCGAAATTCATGGTGTCACGCCATTATTAGGCATGGCCACCATGAATTTCTAGTAAAGATAAAAAAAACACTACACAATTAGTGACTCCATCTTTATTGAAATAAAGAACCCCCCTCCGTAATCCTGGGTCAAGGGTCCCACGCCGTCCAATCCGGATCCAGTATCATCTGATCGGTTTGCTGGAAGGCAAACCAATCAGATGATGTGTCAGGTTCAAGGACGTGAATCACATCACACATCAGCTGGTTTTCTAAAAGCCGTTTATACAATCAGCTGATGTATCAGCGCAAAAAAAAAACAACAAAAAAACACCACACACTTCTGTGCAGACTCCCGTCCGATCGCTGCAGGAGCCGGCGGTAATCAGCTGATGGAAGTCACCTGACCGCATCAGCTGATAATTTCTGTCGGCCAGGCGGTAAAAAGCCGGCCTCACTGCTGGACTTATACAATCAGCTGATGCCGTCAGGTGACGGCATCAGCTGATCACCGGCAGGTCCTGCAGCGATCGGTCGTGTCCCGGGAGTCTGCCGACAGGTGAGTATGAGATTTTTTTTTTCTACTGTTCACTTTTGATTTCGCAGCTGCTTACACCTCCCGTCCGGACATGGCGCAGGACGGGAGCAGACACGGCGCCGGACGGAAGGTGGAAGCAGGGGTGGCGGTAGCGGGAGGATTCACTCTTCTGTGTTTACCAACACAAGGAATCCTCTTCCTGTACACGTCACTGTACTACCCACCCCTTGCGTTTATAGCTGTGTTTTAGTCATAGAGACGCACTAAAATGCAGCAATATTTGTAATTTGCGTTTTTCATTGCGTTTTTGAACATCTCATTGAACTCAATGGGTGAAAAACGCAGTGAAAAACGCAGGAATAATTGACATGTTGCATTTTTTTGGGCCCCACTAAAATGCAGCTAAAAAAAAACCGCTGTGTGCAGACAGTAAAATTGAAAACTCATAGATTTTGCTGGTGAAGCAAAGTCATGAAGTTTTCTGAACAAAAAGGCACCCGAAAAACGCGCAAAAACACCGCAAAAAAACGCCTAGTGCGCACATAGCCTTAATGTTACAGCCGGAGCCGGCAGAGCAGCGGCTGTAACAAGAACACAGCATTTCTGCTGATCAGAGCTGTGCTGCTACCTATGTATCTATTATCTATGTATGTATCTATCTATCTATGTTTGTATCTATGTATCTATTATCTATGTATCTCTCTATTATCTCTGTATTATCTCTCTCTATATCTCTCTATTATCTATCTATCTATTATCTCTCTATCTATCTATATATTATCTGTTAAAGTAGCTGTTAAAAGCATTAAAAAACGCAGGGACCAACCTGCAAAATAACGCACCAAAACGCACCAAAAACGCACCAAAATGCAGTAAAAATGCATGCGTTATTATCTACGTTATTGGTGCATTATTTTAACGCAGGTGTGCTAATCCTTCACTCTCAATAAATTTCTTGAGAAAAATCATTTTTCTAGTGCGCATATAGCCTAAAGGCCGCTTTACACGCTACGACATCGCTCAAGCGATTTCGTTGGGGTCACGGAATTTTTTTTTTTTTTTTTTTTCTGCTGGTACTCTTCTGGAACCACACTTCTGACATTGAACATCGACATGGATTTTTGTCATATATTGATTATCTTCCTTCTTGTACCACGACTGGGACATCTGAAGCAATATTGTATTCTCTATGTTATACTTATGTTTTTTCACCGGTGTCACTGTGTTTATATTCATATTTTTATGATCATGGAGTTATTGTATAATGATTATTTCCCTCTTGTGCCACGATTAGGAGATCTCAATTTACATTGAACATCCTGTGACATGAAGTTTATGTATATTATATATACACTGGTCATTCCTCTCCTGTGCCACGACTTGGGATGTTTTTTGTGATATTGAATAATCTGTGCTACAGTATATGATCTCCTTATGTGTTATACTGCTCATACTTATTTAGTTTAACTTTGATATGGAACTCATGTATTACGCATTGATTACCTTCCTCTCTGTACCACGACTATGACACTTGAATTAATATTGAGGGTTTGATGTTATAGTATATGTTTTTTTATCAGTGGCACATTGTTCATAATTACCTATGTATATCCTTGATATTTATCATGTATCTTCCTCTTGGGTCACGGCTAGGACCTTTTAAGTTACATTTAAGACTTTATGTCACAGTTGATGTTCTCTTATTACTGTTACATTGCATATTTACTTATCCTTGTCTTCTTATGCTCGCTCCCGCCCCTCCTCCCCCCGTCGGCGCGGTTGCATCAGTGACCTACTGGCCCGGCTCTGTCGGCGTCATCATCGCCTGCGCACGTGCGCGGTTCGTGGGTGACGTGTCCCCACTTTCCGCACATGCACGCTACCTAACAAAAAAAAAAAAAGGGGCGTTGACTGCTGACAGAGCTGGTCACTGGCCGCGATTGGTCCGGCCGCGCTGACAGAGTGGGGATGGAGCAGTTGGAGCATGGGAGCACCATGTATAAAAACACATGGCTGCTTCACAGTGTTCCACCTCCCCTTGATGAAATAATCTTATAGCTGAGATTGTGAAAGGTATACGTTGGGGCTCTCTCCGGGGGGGGGGTCTGCTCTGCTGCTTATCAGGCCGGCTTTGTGCACTTATGGGTATGTTTACTTAAACCTGCTGGGATTCTATTCATGCATTCATGTCTTTGTACTTAATCTGACTGTTCATTGGCATCCACTTAGCACCTCATGGTGGCTAAACCTGTTTATCTGTTTATAGCTTTTTTGACTGTTTAACTATTTGACTCTGTCACTGCAGAAGTTGCTGTTTCACCAGCATCTGTATCAAGCACTGTTTATTAGTGATTAGTGAGACTTGGATCCTATTTTATATATTTTATATATCTCTGTTATTTCAGAGTATACACTGTTATCATTGTGCTTATCCAGAGCTGTTTTTTTCCATCTGTCTATGTGTAACAATTGTCAAAATTTTACACCATGCTCTTTATGTGCAGGATGCCTTGTTCATGTTTTTGACCCAGTCTGTTATTTATTCATTTTACTTGTGCCCTATATGTAATTGTCATCTAGTACATCTATATTTTATCTGCCGGCCCGTTTTTGCCGCTGATTCCTTTGTGCCAGTTGCTATTTATTAAACCTATTTGCACTTTACTCCTTGTCCTCCAGTCTTTGTATTATCTATGTATGTATCTATCTATCTATGTTTGTATCTATGTATCTATTATCTATGTATCTCTCTATTATCTCTGTATTATCTCTCTCTATATCTCTCTATTATCTATCTATCTATTATCTCTCTATCTATCTATATATTATCTGTTAAAGTAGCTGTTAAAAGCATTAAAAAACGCAGGGACCAACCTGCAAAATAACGCACCAAAAACGCACCAAAACGCAGTAATAATGCATGCGTTATTATCTACGTTATTGGTGCGTTATTTTAACGCAGGTGCGCTAATCCTTCACTCTCAAGAAATTTCTTGAGAAATTTCTTAAGAAAAATCATTTTTCTAGTGCGCACATAGCCTAAAGGCCGCTTTACACGCTACGACATCGCTCAAGCGATTTCGTTGGGGTCACGGAATTTGTGACGCACATCCGGCTGCTTTAGCGATGTCGTTGCGTGTGACACCTATTAGCGATTTTTGCATCGTTGCAAAAACGTGCAAAATCACTAATCGGTGACATGCCCCCCTAATCTCAATTATCGTTGCTGCTGCGTGTACGATGTAGTTCGTCGTTCCTGCGGCAGCACACATCACTATACGTGACACCGCAGGAACGAGGAAGCTCACCTTACCTGCGGCCGCACGCAATGAGGAAGGAAGGAGGTGGGCGGGATGTTTGGCCCGCTCATCTCCGCCCCTCCGCTTCTATTGGGCGCCTCTTAGTGACGTCGCTGTGACGCCAAATGAACCGCCCCCTTAGAAAGGAGGCGGTTCACCGGTCACAGCAACGTCGCTATGCAGGTAATTAGTGTGGTAATTAGGCAGCAATTTGCCCATGGCGCACAACCGATGGGGACCGATATCGGTAACGATATCGCAGCGTGTAAAGCGGCCTTAAGAGTAGGTTTTTAGTTATTAATATTGGGTATTGCACTACTTCTTGAGTAACCACATAATTCACAGAATATTGATCACTGTTCCTAGGCATTGAACTAAATTAGCTAGTCACATCAAATTCACCACACAATAGTAATTACACAATTTTCAGCACTTACTTATTTTTATGCCAAAATTGCCCTTGAATCTGAGGGTTAGTAATCTGACTACTTTTGATTAGTAAGTGCCCATATATTGTTCTTAGGCCGGTATTAACCACAACCTTGAAGGTTTAATTAATAGCAATTATTACTGTTTACATCAAATTGTTGCAATAATTATGGCCACACATATGGTTATTGGTTATCATACTATAGGCCCTGAGGTATCTTTAGTATGATCCTTGGTAGCATTTAAAAAAAATAAATAAAGTGTGAAAATATAATTCACTCAATAGGGAATCATTCCATTTATAACCTATGGGGTGGATTTATTATTTGCTTATCCCTTCTTTTTCATGTCAATCTCATGTCCACATATAGTATGGTTCTAGTATATACTAAATTTGTGTAATGTTCGGGATTTCTTCCAATATATAGTCAGCAAACATGGGTATAGTCCATACATACATAGTCCTACATTCACAGAATTTTAGTTCCAGGGAGCGCTGAGCCTGTTGGTGTCTCCCCTGACCACCAACAATGTCGACAACATGGCCTAGCTAGCATGCACCGCCATTACCATGATGGCGCTGCTGGCTCGCGGGCCGCGGTCTGAGAGTTGTGGGTCACATGTAAATAGGCACATCACATGAGCTTAGCGACACTGTGACGGGGTCCTTCTCCCATATCACACAATTAACAGAGTGAGAGATGGCGGTACAATCCAAAGAGCAATTATTCCAAGCAACTCAAATGGTCCATAACATAAACCACAAAACAGAGGGTAAAATTAGTCCTGTAACACAAATATAGTCCGGTAAGCGATAAATGTACAGGTCTCTCTGAGAAGCCACAGTTTCTCACAGAGGATTAATCCTTCTCTGTTCAAGTTCTCCAACAGACTGATTGAGTCTACCAGGTAAGCAAAGAGGTTGGGTGAATCTCAGGCCCCTTCCCCCAAACTTAGGAACAGGAACACTACAGGGGGTGATTACCTACAGACAATACAATGTACACACAAGCAGTACAAATAATGGACAGTGAACCAAGCTTAAAATATGAATCTACACAACATGATACACCTCCCCCCATATCCAACCATCACAGCCACTGACTTGGAACTTCCTTTCTGTCACATGACCCGTCATCAGTTGTAGCAGGTACGCGAGTACAGCACAGTTGTTCTAGGCTGCCAAATAGTCACAGTACCCGATCACCTGCTTCTTGCGGCTCACAGGCAAGTGCCCCCCTTGACGATCGCGGCTGGTGCAAGGGTCGCACCTGTCAGTGCTCACTGCTTTATTTCAGATGAACGTTTTACCGATGCAGAGCAGAGTCAAGCTCTCTCTGCATAACTATTCCAATGGCAGCTGCTGGCCAATAAGTGGCAAGAGGTTGATGCATATGACGTCACCTGTTTGCCTCTGATTGGCCGGCGGCTGCCATTGGAATAGTGCAGAGAGAGCTTGACACTGCACGGCGGCAAAACTTTCATCTGAATTTCAGATGATGCGTTGACAGTCGCCAGTTGCCTCGATCATCAAGGGGGGCTCGTGCCTGCTGGCTGCAAGAAGCAGGTTGGAGAATGGAGGAGAGGTATGAAATGGCACAATAGCAGACAAGGATGAGGCATTGCTACAAAAAAAGGATCAGTAAAGGGGACAGTATAGTAAAAGTAAACAAGGATGGGCACATTAGTAAAAAGGGACAAGGATGGGCATATTACTACACGATGGGCATAATACTACAGAATGGGCACATTATTACAGGATGGGCACATTACTACAGAATGGGATCAAGGAGGGGGCACAATACTACAGGATGGGCACCTTGCTACAGAATGGGCTCAAGGACGGGGCACATTAGTAAAAGGGAACACGGTTGGGCACATTACTACAGGATGGGCACAATACTACAGGAATGGGACAAGGATGGGGCAGATTAGTAAAGGGGGACAAGGAGGGAGCACATTACTACACAATGGTCATATTACTACAAGTTGAGGTCAAGGTGAGGGCACAATACTACAGGATGGACACATTACTACAAGATGGGCTCAAGGATGAGACAAATTATAAAAGGGAACAAGTTTAATAATACAGGATGAGCACATGTTTGGGGCACATTAGTTAAAGGGGACGAGACTGGGCACATTACTACAGGATGGGCACATTACTACACAATGGGGACAAAAATGGGGCACATTTGTAAAAGGGGACAAGGATGGGCACAAGGATGGGGAACATTACTAGAGGATGGGCACATTACTGCAGGATGGGGACCATTACTACAGGATGGGCATATTACTACAGTAGGGGGACAAGGATGGGGCACATTAATACAGGATGGGGACAAGGATGGGCACATTACTACAGAATGGGGAAAAAGAGGGGGCACATTAAGCCAGGATGGACACTTTACTAAAGGATGGGCTCAAGGATGGGGCATATTAGTAAAAGGGGACAAGGTTGGGCACATTACCACAGGATGGGCACAATACTACAAAATTGGGACAAGGATGGGGAACATTAATAAAAGGGGACAAAGAGGGGGCACATTACTACAGGATAGGCACATTTCTACAGGATGGGGTCAAGGAGAGGGCACATTACTACAGGATGGGCACAAAGATGGGGCACATTACCACAGGATGGACACTTTACTAAAGGATGGGCTCAAGGATGGGGCACATTTGTAAAAGGGGACAAGGATGGGTACATTACTACAGGATGGAGACAAGGATGGGGCACATTACTACAAGATGGGGCACATTACTACAGGATGGAGCACATTATTACAGGATGGGCACATTACTACAGGATGGTGACAAGGAAGGGCACATTACTACAGGATGGGGACAAGGATGGGCACATTAATACATAATGGGGAAAAGGAGGGACACATTAATACAGAATGGGGAAAAGGAGGGCTGCATTACTACAAGGTGGGCACTTTACTACAAGATGGGCTCAAGTATGGTGCACTTTAGTAAAAGAGGACAAGGATGAGCACATTACTACATGATGGGCACATTACTACAGGATGGTGACAAGGCTGGGGCACGTTACTACAGGATGGGGACAAGGATGTGCACATTACTACAGAATGACAAGCAAGAAAATAGATCCAGCGCTTGTAAGGAACCAGCTTGAATAGTTCATGTAAAATATCCAAATTTATTTAGAAATGTTGCAAGTAAAAATACAGGACAGTCATAACTACCCCCTTGTAGGACTAGATGGTCAGTGGGGACAACACGATTCTGCCAATCTCTTGGCCTTAATCATGTACATGATTAAGCCCAAGAGATTGGAGAAACGCATTGTCCCCACTCACCATCTAGTTCTACAAGGGGGTAGTCATGACTGTCCTATATTTTTACTTGCAACGTTTCTAAATAAATTTTGGATATTTTATTGAACTACTTCAAGCTGGTTTCTTACAAGCGCCACATCTATTTTCTTGCTTGTCTTCATACGGTTGGCCAAACGAAGTCCAGGCTGCCACTAGGATGCCAGAGAACCAGAGGAGGTGAGCTGACAACATTGCTTTCTGTTTCTTATTACTACAGTATGGGAACAAGGATGGGCACATTACTACAGGATGGAAACAATAAATACACAAATTCCATTTAAACAAAAGTATAATGAGTGTTAGCCATGGAATAACGTTACATAATTCCCAATCTGACGAAAATGCATATATCCACAAATAGAATTATATTAAGGAGAGAACAAAATGGACTAAACACCATAAAAAAATACAAATTTTATTAAACATATTAAAAAATAAGATATAGAAAAACAGACAACAGTAAATGTAAATGCCATGGTTCGAGATCACACTTGATATGCAGTATAAAATGAATTGATCACATACAGTATTTGGCATGTAAACATATGTAAGTATACAGTAGTTAAAGGGAACCTGTCAGCAGAAATTTCGCAATAAACCTAAAAGATTCCCCTTCTGCAGCTCCTGGGCTGCTTTCTAGAAAGGTTCCTGTTGTTATTGTGCCCCCTTTGAGACCTAAATAAATACTTTATAAAGTCTTACCTTTTTGTATCCAAATCTTTTTTTTTATGGTCACGGGGGCGGGCTGTCTTGCGTCCGTTATTCTCCCTCCTGATGCTGTACGCCGTCCCCCATTGCTCATTTCCATACATGAGGACGCCGCCCAGTGCTCCCATGGTCTCGCGCATGCCCAGTGCCACTCTCGCGGGACTGTGCGCAGTGTGTCCGCTGGTGACGTGATTGCGCAGGGAGTGAAATTATGGGCGGCGCTGTGATTGTCATCAGCAGCGTCATCCAAGTACCCGCTCATAATCTCCTGCCCGCGCTTTTCACTCTGCCTCCACCGTTATGCGCAAGCGCTGGCCATATGAACCCACGTCACCTATTACCCATCTTTCCCTGGAGCAGGAAATAGATGTGAGGAGCAGCATACCACCGATCATAACCGCATAACGGTGGAGGCAGAGTGAAAAGCGCGGACACAAGATTATGGGCGGGTACTTGGATGACGCTGCTGATGACAATCACAGCGCCGCCCATAATCTCACGCCTGCGCAATCACCTCACCAGTGGTCACACTTTACACAGTGCTGTCCCGCGATAGTGCCACTGGGCATGCGCGAGACCTAGGGAGCACTGGGCGGCGTCCTCAGGTATGGAAATGAGCAATGGGGGACAGCGTAAAGTGGCAGGAGGGAGAATAACGGACGCAAGACAGCCCGCCCCTGTGACCATAAAAAAAGATTTGCATACAAAAAGGTAAGACTTTATAAAGTATTTATTTAGGTCTCAAAGGGGGCACAATAACAACAGGAACCTTTCTAGAATGCAGCCCAGGAGCTGCAGAAGGGGAATCTTTTAGGTTTAGTGCGAAATTTCTGCTGACAGGTTCCCTTTAAACCACAGAAATATAATACACAAAGCTAATACCAAATATAAAGTGACTAGTGCATCAGCACTTGGAGCAAACCATATGCTCCTAGGCAATATCAAAAGTTTAGATTCAAGATACAGCCAAAAATTGAACCAGTGGGGTGCCCATATATTAAGGGTATTATATTACCTGGAAATACTGCAGTATATAATTGGTGCTTGTAACATCCATGGCGGCATCCTCACACTCTTCTGCTCCCCTCCCCTGGCGAGGACATTGGTTTTCTCCCCTATCCAGACGACCAATTTCTTAAAGAGCCAATATCCTCATATCTCAGAAGTACCTCCAAGGTCAGCTGGGAGGTCGCAGGTACTTAAAGCACCTCTGCCTTTTACTGGTGCCTGGGCAATCAGTTAGAAATTAACAAAAAACAAAATTCCTAAAAGTTGCAAATGTTATTAAGTATAATATTAAAAACTCACTATGTGGATGTGAGAAAAGCACTCCAAAATAATAGAGGAGAAAAATAAGCGAGATAGGCATGGATCTAGGTAACTCTAAATGGCCCTGCTATTGCCACTACGGTCTCACCCTACCTTACCGTGGAGGTTTGTACCCTAATAAAACGCAAATGGTGCCTCCGCTCAATGATGACTCACCCTTAAAGACCCTAATGAGTCCCTAAACTAGATCCTATCATAAATTATCCACAAATACAATGTCTGATCAAATAGGTTTGCGTTTTCAGTGTATCCACACCATTTAGGGACATCTATACCCCAATCAGGCCTCCTGATGAACCTGAAACAGGGGAAACGCGTTGAGGCCGTCTTGTGAATAATGACATGTATAAGGGAAGTGTTTTTATCTTTATTTTTTTGTTTGATCTTTTGCTTGTTTTTGTAACCTGTAATTGTGGGTCCTTTCTTTCATTTACGTGGGGCGTTGTGGTGCACACCAGTAGCCCTCGCAGTTTGATTTGCTGTTTCATGAGGTATCTATCAGGATTCAGCATGGCATATTATTAGTAGATACCTTCGTGGTTATTACCTTTTGAGCTTGGTTATTTAAAACCTATTTGATCAGACTTTGTATTTCTGCATAATTTATGATAGGATCTAGTTTAGGGACTCATCAGGGTCCTTAAGGGTGAGTCATCGGTGAGCAGGGGCACTATTTGCATTTTATTAGGGTGCCAACCTCCGCAGCAAGGTAGGGTGAGACTGTATGGGCAACGGCAGGGCCCTTTAGGTTTACCTAGATCCTTGCTTATTTCACTTTTTTTGGTCCACTCTATTGTTTTGGAGTGCTTTTCTCACATCCACATATTGAGTTTTTAATATTATACTTTAATTTGCAACTTTTAGGATTTTTTGTTTTTGTTAATTTCAATTGGGATTTGTCCTCTATCCTTGATTGTTAGCCGCAATAAGTTAGGGGTACTTTGCACGTTGCGACATTGCAAGCCGATGTTGCGATGTCGAGCGCGATAGTCCCCGCCCCCGTCGAAGCAGCGATATCTTGTGATTGCTGCCATAGCGAACATTATCGCTACGGCAGCTTCACATGCACTTACCTGCCCTGCGACGTCGCTCTGCCAGGCGAACCGCCTCCTTCCTAAGGGGACGGGTCGTGCGAGGTCACAGCGACGTCACAAGGCAGGCGGCCAATAGGAGCGGAGGGGTGGCGATGAACAGGACGTAAACATCCCGCCCACCTCCTTCCTTCTCATTGCAGCCGGGACGCAGGTAAGGTGATGTTCCTCGCTCCTACGGCATCATACACAGCGATGTGTGCTGCCGCAGGAACGAGGAACAACATCATACCGTCGCTGCTGCAAAATTATGAAAATGTCGGACCCTACACCGATCATACGATAACGACGCTTTTGCGCTCGTTAATCGTATGTAAAAGGATTCACATACTGCGATGTCGACAGTGACGCCGGATGTGCGTCACTTTCGATTTGACCCCACCGACATCGCACCTGCGATGTTGTAATGTGCAAAGTACCCCTTGGAGTCATTGCTAGTTCTCAGGTCCCTTAGCGCTGCTGCTGATATTGTGCTGTCTGCTGCTGCTCACACTTCTTTATATTGTAGTGCTGTGCTTCCTTGCTGTTCCACTGCTGCCGCTACCATCCACGCCGTCCAGCTTACACGATACCCGTCTCCTCAAGTATCCATGTCAGTCGCAGCTGCTGTACTATCAATCCGTCCATCCATCCCAGACAGAATCTCAACACCTGCTGCTGCTCTAACCTACTGCCAGAGACTGTTGCTCGTTTACCCCTGGGGGCAGCTGAAGCAGCACCAGTCTTCCTGAGTGTCACCCGCACACATACCTGCAGTGTAACACCCTCACCATGAGGGGCTCTGGAGAAGACCAGGCTCAGGTCCATAGTCAAGCCCCTTTAGTTTTTCTGTGTGCTGTGGCTCAGTGGCTTTTCTAAATATCTCTGCTCTGCGGGCGAGCATAACAGTTTTCCCAGGACATGAACCATGCTGGCCCTGCATTCTCGGCTCAGTGAGAACTTGCTCATTTGCAGGAGGAACAACACCATCTCATGACCACATACCTCCCAACCGTCCCGGATTCTGCGGGACTTGCACGCTTTATCAGGGCTGTCCCGCACTCCCGCGGCTCACAGCTGATGTCCCGGCTCCTCCCCTCAGTGAAGTGAATAAATTAAATTAAATTATCATCGGCTCTGGATTTTCGGGGCGGCCGGGACTCGAACTCGTGGAACTGTGAGTTCATTGTTTCAAAGGCAGCAGCTTTACCACTGAGCTACTGCCTCTATTGAAACCAATAGGAAGATTTTGTTATCTTGACCTCTATACTGCAGACACCAGAAGCAGGTTATTCAGCTGCAAAGATGGATGGAGGGATGGATGAATGGAGGGATAGAGGGAGGGATAGAGGGAGGGATGGATGGATGATAGAGGGATGAATGGAGGGATAGAGGGAGGGATGAATGGAGGGATAGAGGCAGGGACGGATGGATGATAGAGGGATGAATGGAGGGATAGAGGGATGAAAGGAGGGATAGAGGGAGGGATGGATGGATGATAGAGGGATGAATGGAGGGATAGAGGGAGGGATGGATGGATGATAGAGGGATGAATGGAGGGATAGAGGGAGGGATGAATGGAGGGATAGAGGCAGGGATGGATGGATGATAGAGGGAGGGATGGATGGATGATAGAGGGATTAATGGAGGAATGAATGGAGGGATAGAAGGAGGGATGAATGGAGGGATAGAGGGATGAAAGGAGGGATAGAGGAAGGGATGGATGGATGATAGAGGGATGAATGGAGGGATAGAGGGATGGATGGATGGATGATAGAGGGATGAATGGAGGGATGAATGGAGGGATGGATGGATGATAGAGGGATGAATGGAGGGATAGAGGGATGAAAGGAGGGATAGAGGGAGGGATGGGTGGATGATAGAGGGATGAATGGAGGGATAGAGGGATGAAAGGAGGGATAGAGGGAGGGATGGATGGATGATAGAGGGATGAATGGAGGGATAGAGGGAGGGATGGATGGATGATAGAGGGATGAATGGAGGGATAGAGGGAGGGATGAATGGAGGGATAGAGGCAGGGATGGATGGATGATAGAGGGATGAATGGAGGGATAGAGGGATGAAAGGAGGGATAGAAGGAGGGATGGATGGATGATAGAGGGATGAATGGAGGGATAGAGGGAGGGATGGATGGATGATAGAGGGATGAATGGAGGAATGAATGGAGGGATAGAAGGAGGGATGAATGGAGGGATAGAGGGATGAAAGGAGGGATAGAGGGAGGGATGGATGGATGATAGAGGGATGAATGGAGGGATGAATGGAGGGATAGAGGGAGGGATGGATGGATGATAGAGGGATGAATGGAGGGATAGAGGGATGAAAGGAGGGATAGAGGGAGGGATGGATGGATGATAGAGGGATGAATGGAGGGATAGAGGGATGAAAGGAGGGATAGAGGGAGGGATGGATGGATGATAGAGGGATGAATGGAGGGATAGAGGGAGGGATGGATGGATGATAGAGGGATGAATGGAGGGATAGAGGGATGAAAGGAGGGATAGAGGGAGGGATGGATGGATGATAGAGGGATGAATGGAGGGATAGAGGGATGGATGGATGGATGATAGAGGGATGAATGGAGGGATGAATGGAGGGATAGAGGGAGGGATGGATGGATGATAGAGGGATGAATGGAGGGATAGAGGGATGAAAGGAGGGATAGAGGGAGGGATGGATGGATGATAGAGGGATGAATGGAGGGATAGAGGGATGAAAGGAGGGATAGAGGGAGGGATGCATGGATGATAGAGGGATGAATGGAGGGATAGATGGAGGGATGGATGGATGATAGAGGGATGAATGGAGGGATAGAGGGATGAAAGGAGGGATAAAGGGAGAGATGGATGGATGATAGAGGGATGAATGGAGGGATAGAGGGAGGGTTGGATGGATGATAGAGGGATGAATGGAGGAATGAATGGAGGGATAGAAGGAGGGATGAATGGAGGGATAGAGGGATAGAGGGAGGGATGGATGGATGATAGAGGGATGAATGGAGGGATAGAGGGATGGATGGATGGATGATAGAGGGATGAATGGAGGGATGAATAGAGGGATAGAGGGAGGGATGGATGGATGGATGATAGAGGGATGAATGGAGGGATAGAGGGATGAAAGGAGGGATAGAGGGAGGGATGGATGATAGAGGGATGAATGGAGGGATAGAGGGATGAAAGGAGGGATAGAGGGATGGATGGATGATAGAGGGATGAATGGAGGGATAGAGGGATGAAAGGAGGGATAGAGGGATGGATGGATGATAGAGGGTTGAATGGAGGGATAGAGGGAGGGATGAATGGAGCGATAGAGGCAGGGATGGATGAATGATAGAGGGATGAATGGAGGGATAGAAGGAGGGATGAATGGAGGGATAGAGGGATGAATGGAGGGATAGAGGGAGGGATGGATGCATGGATGATAGAGGGATGAATGGAGGGATAGAGGGATGGATGGATGGATGATGGAGGGATGAATGGAGGGATGAATGGAGAGATAGAGGGAGGGATAGAGGGAGGGATGGATGATAGTGGGATGGATGGATGATAGAGGGATATATAGATACACGACAGATAATAGATAGATAGAGATAGAATCATAGATAGATAGAATCATAGATAGATAGAATCATAGATAGATAGATAGAGAGATAGAATCATAGATAAATAGATAGAGGGATAGAGATAGATAGATAGATAGATAAATACTGTATCTCAATGTTGGTGAAAGAGTCAGATTCGTTTGTTCCCATAAAACTACTTTAAAGAAATGAGGAAAAAAATACAAATACAATTTTTTTATTTTTTTTTTTTATCTTCACCACCTTGGATTCAAACCAGCAACGTTCAAAACTTGTGTCCAGCAACCTCCTGGCTTTCCTAGCTGCTCAAGCTGTTGAGCCACTAGGATTGATGATGTCAGAGGGAGGATTTCACATAAATGAACCTACAATGCAGCCTCTTACACAGCAGATTACACAGGACACAGCTACATTGTACACAGCAGTGACTCTATCTCCTATATTCTAGAGGGAGAGGAAAGAGGATTTTTTTTTTTCTAATAAAGTTACTAAAAATAATAAAAAAATATAGAATAAAGTAATTTTATTGCACTTTTTTATAAAAATAATAAACATCACAAATCAGCAAATAACATGGACATATTTGGTGTCCCTGTAATCGTAATGACCTGAACAACACAGCGATCAGATTATTTATGGGGATCGGTAAATGGCGGGAAAAAAAAGGCGCAATTTATTATTTTTCTTTATTAAAACCCATAAAAAATGTAAGAAAAATGGATCACTGAGGCCGTGTTCACACATAGCGTAAATGCGGCATTTTTTCTGCAGGTGTCCGCGCCACAAGTGCAATAACAATGTTCTCTGATTATTGCGTGTTTGCGGTATTTTTTATGCATTGTCCCCCTTATTTGATACATGTTTGTTGCTGATGTGAATCCTGAAGCTTATAAAGACAGAAACACCAAATCCGCACAGTTCAGCGGCGTCTTTCCACGCACCAGGAGCGGAGATTTCAGGACGTCTCATCCACTTTGCTTGGACAATTAGTCCATATTCACATGTAGTGTAAATGCTGCATTTTTTTCTGCTGTTTCTTTGCACATTTATTCTGCTGTGTTTAATTGTCCAAGTAAAGTGGATGTGATTCCATGAAAAGACGCCGCTGAATTCTGCGGTTTTCGGGGGGGGGGGGGGGTGTTTCTCTGGAGGTTTCTATGTGGAGCTTAAAAAATGCAGGAAAAAGCTTCTCTACAATAAAAACACTTAAAAACGCAGATTCACATCTGAACCAAAAACGCATTAAATAATGGAGAAAAGGCAGAAAAAATGCAGCAAAAATGGAAAAAACAGAGAAGATTGTTATTGTGTAGTTTGGTGCAGAGAGAAACAAAAAGAAACAGAATTTATGCAGCGTGTGAACACAGATTGATAGGCACAAATAAGCAGCATGTCATATAGTGACACAGAAATATAAAAAAATTCTGACTGCTATGAATATGACTGAACAGTCCGGGGCATCTGCTGAATGACCCTTACTGCCAAATGGGTGTGGCTAGGGGGTGTGGCTAGGGGCGTGGTTAAAATTTGCCGCGGCGCGCTGCGCGCGCCGCATACTTTGTCCCTCTTTCCTTTCTTGAAAAGTTGGGAGGTATGTGACCAGTCTGCAGGCTATGGACACATGGCTGACCTCTCTGCAGTTGACAGATCTTGCAACCAACAACACTCAGCTTACCAGCGTCTAACAAGAACTTACTCATCAGGAAGGTATACAAGGTCGGGTGCTGGAGTATTTAGCTTCCATGGACGAACGGCAGACATCCAAGCAGAATGCTTCCAGCCAAGCTGCTACTCCAGTTTTGGAGCCTTCTGTGCCGTCCTCTCTTCCAGTCGGCAGTCTTCCTCATTCGTCTCAGCAGACATCCACGGTACCGAGGGGATCCGAAGCTTTGTTAAGGGTTTCTTAATAGTGCCAGTTGCACTTCCGTCTCCTGCCGCAGCAGTATCCCACAGATGCCACCAAAGTGGCTTTCCTGGCCTCTTACCTAGAGGGCGAAGCTTTGGACTAGATCAGTTCGTTTCTGGAGAGGCTTGATTCACTAGTCTCCAACCTGTCTATCTTCCTGGAGACTTTCCAGGAAATATTTGATGAACCTGGCCACATTGCATCTGCTACAGAAGCACTGTTTGACCTGCAACAAGGGGATTTCACCGTAAGCCATAAGATTCCACACCTTATTGTCTGAGCTGCAGTGGACCAATGAGTCATTCATCGGAGCATTCTGGTGAGGCCTAACTGGTAAAATCAAGGGACGAGTTAGCTGGTCATTGTCACGCTCCCGATCCGACTGCGCCACCCACCACGGGTTAAGGGCGTCACACATGCACACTAGAGGGCATGCGTGTGCACTCTCCTAGACTTAAAGGGCCAGCACAGCTGTCCAGGATCTGACTACTAAATATCTTGGGTATTTAAGACTTCCTGTTCCCCATGGCCAGTGCTTGTTCAACGTGTCCCTGTAGCTTGTCTCTTGTACCAGTTGTTCAGGTCTCTCTATGCCTATGCTTGGTGTAACACTGTCTTTGCTTACAGATCCTGAGTACCTTTCTGAGCACACACTCCAGCCTGATCCCTGTAACCTGCACCAGTCTCCGGTTCTGGACTTCAGCCTGATCCCGTTAACCTGCACCAGTCTCCGATTCTGGCCTTCAGCCTGATGCCGTTAACCTGTACCTGGTTCAGATCTGATCCTGTATCTACCACAGACTCTATAAAACTCTTTCCTGTGAATCCTGCTGATCCCGGCTTCCGTGCATCTAGACCCTCTGGGGTTACGCCCGACGTCCCTGTATAGGGATTCGCTCAAGGCGGCACCTCAGGAGAGTCCAGTGCCCAGTCCAGTGAGTCCACTCCCAGGACTATCGTTACAGTCGTGCTTTATTCTTCTTTCTGGATGACCTGATTAGCCTAGCCATTCAGATTGACCTGTGCTTTCTGTAATGTGCTCATGAGAAAGCCCGTGAAAGGAGGTCATCACACCCAGTACCCTCTGTTCTGAGGTGCTTGGTTCCTCGTGCCAGTGTGGCCTCCATACCTACAGTCCCAGAGCCAATGGAGATTGATCAAGTGTGGTCTGTCTGCTATCGCCAGGACATTCGTCGTACCAATGGGAGGTGCTACTATTGTTGAAGCTCCGCGCACCTAATCTGCTTTTGTCCCAAGAAGCCGGGAAAATTTCTTGCCTAGGGTCAGTAGGAGAGGCTACTCTACGTGATGGCAAGTCCTCTGCACCTCTATATTTGACTGTGTCCGTAACCAGTGACTTCTGGTTCTCTGAGGTGGCCCTTCTGTGCTGATGGGAATTTCATACAACTGAGTATAGTGGATCGGTATTGGATTCCTGTTCATCAGCTGCAAAGTCCTGTTCCAGTGCTGTCGGTGAACAAAAAGCCTCTGCCCGAGGTCATCCAGTTTGTTACAGAAGACGCTGTCCTATGAGTAGGAGTGCTGCATATGGAGAAGATCACCTTTCACGTCCTTTCAGGAATGTCGCATCCGCTGTTGCTGGGTCTACTGTGGATTCGGAAGCACGAACCACTTCTGGACTGGAGATCTGCTCAGGTGGGGTAACACTTGCCATAAAAGCTGTCTTGTTCATGTACAATCTCCTTGACCACCCATGAAGCCCTCTAATCTTCCAGGTCTGCTGTCTGCATACTGGGCCTATGCAGATGTCTTTGACAAAAAAGAGGCCAAAACCCAGCCGCCACATAGACAATACCACTGTCCGATTGACCTACTCCCTGGGTCAACCCCTCCTCGTGGTTGTATGTATCCCGTCTCAGGCCGAGACCCAGGTGATGTCCGAATACATAAAGTACAATATGGCAAGAGGTTTCATTCAATACACTTCCTCAACGGCCGGAGCCGGTTTCTTCTTTGTGAAAAAAGGACAGGTCTCTTTGACCATATATAGACTACAGAGGTCTCAATCAAATCACAGTCAAGAACAAATAATCGCTGCTGCTCATACCAGAATTGTTCGACCGACTCCGAGGATTTAGGATCTTCTCCAAGCTTGACCTCTTTGGTGCGTACAATCTGGTTAGGATATGGTTGGGCGATGAATGGAAGACTGCCTTCAACACCCATGACAGCCACTATGAGTATCGGGTAATGCCATTTGGGCTCAGCAATGCCCCGACAGTCTTTCAGGAATTCATCAACGATATCTTTCGAGATCTGCTATACACATGTGTAGTGGTGTACTTGGACGACATTCTTGTATTCTCACTGGACTTTCTTACGCACAGAAGAAACGTTCAGCAGGTTCTGCAGAGGTTAAGGGAGAACCATGTATATGCCAAATACGAAAAGCACCTGTTTGAGAAATCATCCCTGCTTTTCTTAGGTTACATCATCTCAGTGACCGGCCTGAGGATGGATCCAGCAAGTTGTTAGCAGTACTGAAGTGGCCACGTCCTGACAGTCTGATCCGGCGGTTCTTTGGGTTTGCCAATTACTACAGGCAGTTTATCCCGTGATTCTCGTCACTGGCTCTTCCCATCTCAGTCTTGACCCGCAAAGGGGCGAATCTGAAAGCTTGGACTCCTGAGGCAGAAAACACCTTTATTTCCCTCAAACAGGCCTTACTTAGCTTTGACGCTACATAGACCTGATTCTAATCAGCAGTTTACCCTCGAAGTGGATGCTTCGTCTTCTGTTGCCGATGCAGTTCTCACACAGAAGTGCTATTTAACCTGCGGTTTCTTTTCCAGGGCTTTCTCTCCAGCCAAGTGCAACTACTCAATTGGCGATTGGGAGCTGTTGGCCCTCAAGATGGCTCTGGTGTTATGTGTTGGAAGGAGCAGTGCACCCTGTAATCATTTACGCCTAACACAAGAACTTTGCTTACCTACAGTCAGCTCAGGGGATGAATCCTCGTCAAGCCCGGTGGTCGCTTTTGTTCACTCGCTTCGACTTTGTGCTGCATTTCCGCCCTGCAGAAATGAACATCAAGGTTGATGCGCTGTTGCGATCATTTCTGTCAGCCGATCAGGAGGAGGAGCCTCAACACATAATTGAGCCATCCAGGATGGTGACATGGCTCCTATAGACATTTTCCAGGTTCCTCCCGGCAAGATGTTGCTGAAGCAGACAGGGAGCGAGTTATTCAGTGGGGTCATTCCTTTTGGCTGGCCAGTCATACTGGACAGAAGTCATTGCAGCTGACGTTGTAGTGCTACTGGTGGCCTACACTGCGACAAGATGTCCTGGAATTTGTGTTGGCCTGTCCTTCGAGTGCCCATAAGAAGACACTGAAGAAGCTTCCTGCTGATCCACTGCTCCCTTTTCCGGTGCCATCTACCCCCTGATAGCATATCACATCGGGATGGACTTTATCACAGATCTACTGAAGTCCTCCGGTTGCACCGTCAACTTAGTGGTGGTGGACAGATTCTCTAAAATGGCCCATTTTACCCTGCTGACCGGTTTGCCTTCTTCGCCAGTGCTTGCTGAGCACTTCATGCAGCTCATCTTTCTGCTGCACGGTCTACCACTCCTCATTGTGTCCGACAGAGGAGTCCAGTTCATATCTAGATTCTGGAAGGCCACCTCCAAGCTGTTGGATGTCACTTTGGACTTCTCGGCAGACTACAATCCGCAGTCCAATAGCCAAGTGGAACGGGTGAACCAGACTATGATGAACTTTCTGTGACACTTCGTCAATGAGCATCATAGTGACTGGGTCAAGCTCCTCCCTTGTGTGGAGTTCTCGTATATAAAACCACCTAAGTAAGTCCGCCGCCAAGCCTCCTTTTCAGATTCTGTATGGACAGCGACCCAGAATCCCATTCCCAGTGGCACTCACCTTTGGCAAGCTGTTTCTCTCGTTAAGACGTTCTCCGACATCAGGGTGGAGACCAAGTCCTCCCTGGAGCAGTCCTCCATTCATATGAAGAGGCATGAAGACAAGAGACACCTACATCCTTCTTCGTTCCAGCCCGGAGACAAGGTATGTCTCTCTTCCGGATACGTCCACTTCAAGTTACCATCCTACAAGTTGAGTCCCATTGAGGTGCTCCAGACTACAAACTGAAGCTCCTGGCTTCTCTATGCATCCCCAACTCTTTCCATGTGTCCCTCCTCAAACCTGTCATCCTGAGCCGTTATCACAGGGATCCAGGTACCTCTTAGCCTCTGGAAGGGGTTTGGTCCTGAGGAGAGGTCATTGCAGGAAGACCAAAAGAAAAATCCCTAAAAAAATCACCTTATTATTATTGTCTTAAAATCAGAAATCCCCCCCAAAAAACGTGATTATATAAAGTCATAGACACGGTCCAATGATTAAAGATTCGGAATGGTGAAAAGCCCTATCAGTTTACCTTCCTTGCCGCGGAGGTTGGCACTCTACATTTAGCGCAATGGCGCCCCCGCTTACCGACAGCTTGCTCTTATATCCCTGTTCTAGTCTGAGGTGCAGCTAGTCTGGAAATTCGGGAGTGACAACACACATAATCTATGCACACCTACATGTCCTCAAAAATATAAAATGACTCTGTCACAAGGGTAAAAATATCCCAGACAGTTAGATCCCCCTATTTTCTATAAGATAATACTAGAAAATAGGTTTGACTATGTTTACATATCTTTTGGTACCTTTTTCTGCTGGTGTGATAATGAAAAACCAGGTTATTAGCAAAGAGAGTCCTTGCTTACATTGATATATTGCTTGGCCAGTTTGCACAATAACAGTCTAGGTTTACAGCAGTGTTTGTGTTTACTCCTTGTGTTACACAGTACTTGGAGGTATTTAGCACTTTATATATACTTTGGAGGCACTTGACAATTTATTTTTTTAATAAGTATAACATCAGGTTATTTAAGCTGAGAGATCAAACCTATTTTTCTAGTATTATATTATAGAAAATAGGGGGATCTAACTGTCTGGGATATTTTTACCCTTGTGACAGTGCTAAGTCATTTTATATTTTTAAGGACATGTAGGTGTGCATAGATTGTTATGTGTGTTGTTACTCCCGAATTTCCAGACTAGCTGCACCTCAGACTATAAGGGCAAGCCGTCGGTGAGCGGGGGCGCCATTGCGCTAAATTTAGAGTGCCAACCTCCGTGGCAAGGAAGGGAAACTGATAGGGTTTTTGGCCATTCCCAATCCTTAATCATTGCACCGTGTTAATGACTTTATATAATCACGCTTTTTGGGGGGAATTTCTGATTTTAAGACAATAATGATAAAGTAATTTTTTAGGGGTTTTTCTTTTGGTCTTCTTGGTTAACCCCTTGGTTATATCTCAATTGGTTGTTCTTTTTTGAGAGGTCATGGCAGCCAAGGGAGAATATTAATTTCCCTCTTCTCCTTAACAAATACCCTAAAAGGGGGTGGGTGGGGGGCGTAAGGAAGGGGGGTACTGTAACGCCCATGCCGACATCCTCGCACTCTCCTGCTCCCCTTCCCCAGCAAGGACGTCGGTTTCCTCACCTGTCCAGGAGTCCTGCGGTGGTGGTCCCGTCCCTGTCCCATGCTGCTGTCTCCCAGAACATCTGTACATCTTCCAGGCCTCCAGCCTCAGCCTTATCACTGGTGCCTGGGCAATGAGTTAGTCATTGCTAGTTATCAGGGCCCTTAGCACTGCAGCTGATGATATTGTGCTGTCTGCTGCTGCTGATACATCTTTATATTTCAGTGCTGTACTACCATGCTGTTCCACTGCTGTCGCTACCATCTACGCCGACCAGCTTACACGATACCCGCCTCTGCAAGTATCCATGCCGGTCACAGCTGCTGTACCATCCATCCGTCCATCCATCCTGGATGGAATCTCGACACCTGCTGCTGCTGTAACCTACTGCCAGAGACTGCCGCTCCCATACCCCTGGGGCCAGCCGATGCAGCACCAGTCTTCCCGAGTGGCACCCAGACTCATACCTGAAGCGTAACACCCTCACCATGAGAAGCACTGGAGAAGACCAGGCTCAGGTCTGTAGTCAAGCCCCTCTGGGTTTTATGTGTGCTGTGGCCCAGTGGGTTTGCTAAACAACATTGCTCGTCCGGCAAGCATAACAGGGTCAGAGGAAATCCCATGAGAACGCCTCAATGCGTGTTTCGTGAGAAATTGCTCGCTTCATCAAAGGACTGAAAGGTACACATGCCAGGACCTTTTTAGAGTAAGAGGTAGTGGTCACCTGGGCTGCGAGAACCAATCAAGGTGGATATAGTGGCACCTGTACACCATCTGAAATCAATCTGTCCATTCCGCTTGCGTTGTCATAACACTAGCACTATGTATGTCGCGGGCGGGGAGGGGACGCTGCGCTCACCACGCTCGGGTCCGGCACGGTTGCGGCTGCTTCGCTTGCTGCTCGGTCAGTTGCTCGAGCGGTGGGCCAGATCCCGGGGACTCGAGCGGCGCTCCTCGCCCGTGAGTGAAAAGGGGGGATTGGTTTTGGGGATTTATTGTCCGTGACGCCACCCACGGTTGTGGTGAGGTTGTGACACAACCGCTGCTCTTGACGGGGATCCCGGGAGCGATGACAGGGAGCAGCTTAGATGTTGCTCTTCCCCTCCGTGGGTAGGGGGGTTGGTTGTCCCGGGGCCCGGTGAGGGAGGAATGGCAGGTGGGTTACGGGACCTGGTGAGGTGCAGGGTCGTGGGGGCAGCGCGGTGCCGCACGGCACAGTGGTACTCACTCAGCCAATAATGAATGCAAAGTCTCCGGTAAAACAAACGGCTGGATGGACGGGTCCCACAGACGGCTGCGGTGGTTCTTCTCCCGGTAGGTTGGCGGTGACTGCCTTTCCCTGCACCTGTGTTATGTTCTCGGTTCCGGTGGCTTCCCACCGGTAAACCGCTCCCCAGCTTGGATGGATGCTGAGGGAACCCCTTTTGCCTGCAGGCTCTGGCCCTGGGAACTGTAGCCTTGGCGGTGACTGTATTTCCCTTCACGGTTTGAGCGGTTGCCTTCAATCGTGTCTTGACTGCTGGGAAACCCCGGAGGTTCCCTTCGCTAACGGATTTGACCGGTTTTGCGGCGACTCCAAGCCTGGTCGGGGTCCGTAGGCCCTGCCGAATGGTGCTGGCCTCTCTTCGCTCTCCGATCCGGTACCGGCGGGCCACCGCCCGTCCCCGGTCCTTACGGTTCACGTCAATCAGCCTCTCCTGCAGACAGTCACCACCGTCTGCCAACTTTGCTGTATGTGCCCGGGCCACGCACCCGGACACAGTCAGTCTGCTCCACTACCACTTCACTCCTCTCTCTTCCACTTCCCTAACTGAACTGTCACTTTTCCCGCCTCCAGGCCTGTGAACTCCTCGGTGGGTGGAGCCAACCGCCTGGCTCCACCCCACCTGGTGTGGACATCAGCCCCTGGAGGGAGGCAACAAGGATTTTTGTCTGACTTTGGTGTGCCTAGCCGGGGTGTGGGGTGTGTTGTTGCAGTACCTGTGACGTCCTGGCTTGTCCAGGGCGCCACATTCCTCCTTAGTAAAATGCAGACCGTCCGCTGGCTGCCCGTCCATCACCGGTTTTATTTTTTTTTGTTAACTGCAAAAGAGTAAAAACATCATTTAAAACACAAGCATTTTTAGTCAAACTTCCCACAACGGGAGGCACATTCTTAAACGTTTCTAACGGCATATATTTATTAAATGGTACGGCTTCCGCTCTTCTCCCACCCAAACAACCTGGCCCTGATGCTGCCCCTAAGAAGCGGGCAGCACCCCTTGACCCCAGTCCAGAACCAAGCTGCCCGAGCGGGTACGGTCTCTTTCAGGGGTCCCATGTCCATGGGAACCCCTGACCCCCGGAGGATCACCACCGGTTCAGGTGGTGGCCGGGCCCCAGCCTACTCTGCTGCGGGCCCTTCCTCCAATCTGCCTCTCCGGAGGCGGCAACGGTTTAAGCCAAATATTTACATCCCACAAGTTTGTGGTTGCCCTGCAAGTTCTCGGGCTTGTCTGTAAGCAGTTCCTTACGCAGCGGTTGCAGAAAGTCCCTACGGGGACAACATGCCGGCAACGGCCAGTTTAATCACGGTCCCAATCAGATTACAGTTCGGTTGATTCAATCTTATCATTTAACTTATTCAAACGGTGCCGGTGGTCCCAAAGGGGACAACTTGCGGCGGGGGACCGCTGCCATTACTGCTCACCTTCGTCCTCCTCACCCGACCCTGGGTGGAAGAACACAGGTACCAGCCCCTCCAGCGCATAGTAGGCGCGACGAGGAAGGGCCGCCCGGTATCCATTATTTCCGCTCCGGGGGATGTAAGTGGCCTCCGTGCCATACAGGGCGACGACTCCCTCGTCCTCCTCCGAAACAGGCTCTGTGTCAGGTCCGGAGTCACCATCATCTGTCCCTGCGCCAGGCGGGTTGCCGCCAGCTGCCGCAGTCTCCGGGCTCACCAATCTTTCGGCTACTGTTACGAGGGGGTGTACGTTAGATGGACCAGCAGCAGCGGGGTGCACGGGCAGGGAAGACGGAGGCGGCATGGGGGCCAGAGGTAGACCGGGTCCCTCAGCCGCAACGGCCGGTCCCTCGGGGACACAAGGGCGTGGGTCACTCACCAGCTCCTCCATCATGGCCTCCATTCCGTATACCCGGGCGACCGCAGCTACCTCCTCCACCTCCGCGGTCCACTGCTCCATCAGCAGACATATCTGACTCCGGTAGCGCCGGCAGATCCCCGCCATTCGGGCCCTGAGCCACGCCGCTGTTCCGGGCACCGGCTCCGTAACCTCTGCGTAGCTGGACGGGGCGGACATGGTGGTAGCGGTACTTTCCAGGAACCAGCAGATCGCAGAGTCCTGGCGTCCCTGCTTCTATAGCCGCGGTTCATATGCGGCCGGCCGCCATTCTGTGCCCCCTTACCCCTTAGTCTTTTTCTGGCTCCTCCTCTACAGGGGCGGGGTTTCGGCTTTCGCGCCTCCACTGCTCGAGGAGATGCTCGAGCGGGGATTTTTCGCACCCAAAATGGCGGCTTCTCAAAATTTTCGGCCAGACACCTCAGGCGGTCACAAGGCGCACCTCTACCAGACGGCAGAGCGGTAAGATCCTGTTCGTGACGCCAAGTTGTCGCGGGCGGGGAAGGGACGCTGCGCTCACCACGCTCGGGTCCGGCTGCTTCGCTTGCTGCTCGGTCGGTGGCTCGAGTGGTGGGCCGGACCCGGGGACTCGAGCAGCGCTCCTCGCCCGTGAGTGAAAAGGGGGGATTGGTTTTGGGGATGTATTGTCCGTGATGCCACCCACGGTTGTGGTGAGGTTGTGACACCACCGCTGCTCTGGACGGGGATCCCGGGAGCGATGACAGGGAGCAGCTTAGATGTTGTTCTTCCCCTCCGTGAGTAGCAGGGTTGGTTGTCCCGGGGCCCGGTGAGGGAGGAATGGCAGGTGGGTTACGGGACCTGGTGAGGTGCAGGGTCGCGGGGGCAGCGCAGTGCCGCACGGCACAGTGGTACTCACTCAGCCAATAATGAATGCAAAGTCTCCGGTAAAACAAACGGCTGGATGGACGGGTCCCACAGACGGCTGCGGTGGTTCTTCTCCCGGTAGGTTGGCGGTGACTGCCTTTCCCCGCACCTGTGTTATGTTCTCGGTTCTGGTGGCTTCCCACCGGTAACCCTCTCCCCAGCTTGGATGGATGCTGAGGGAGCCCCTTTTGCCCGCAGGCTCTGGCCCTGGGAACTGTAGCCTTGGCGGTGACTGTATTTCCCTTCACGGTTTGAGCGGTTGCCTTCAATTGGGTCTTGACTGCTGGGAAACCCCGGAGGTTCCCTTCGCTAACGGATTTGACCGGTTTTGAGGCGACTCCAAGCCTGGTCGGGGTCCGTAGGCCCTGCCGAATGGTGCTGGCTTCTCTTTGCTCTCCGATCCGGTACCGGTGGGCCACCGCCCGTCCCCGGTCCTTACGGTTCACGTCAATCAGCCTCTCCTGCAGACGGTCACCACCGTCTGCCAACCTTGCTGTATGTGCCCGGGTCACGCACCCGGACACGGTCAGTCTGCTCCACTACCACTTCACTCCTCTCTCTTCCACTTCCCTAACTGAACTGTCACTTTTCCTGCCTCCAGGCCTGTGAACTCCTCGGTGGGTGGAGCCAACTGCCTAGCTCCACCCCACCTGGTGTGGACATCAGCCCCTGGAGGGAGGCAACAAGGATTTTTGTCTGACTTTGGTGTGCCTAGCCGGGGTGTGGGGTGCGTTGTTGCAGTACCTGTGACGTCCTGGCTTGTCCAGGGCGCCACATGTACAGGGTCAGAGACAAGTTGCTATGGCACTCGGACAAGCGCACAAGACCACCAGACAGCGACAGAGGGGAAGAGAGATAGCCAGAAGGGACGCATACGCACATCCATTAGGTTGGTTCTTAAGAAGTACATCATATATATTAAATACAACAAAGGCAAGTATTAGCCCTAAATAGGGGCAAGTCCATAAATAATATGATGTATCCACAATAAGCAGGCAAAGAGCTGGATCCATATGATATCCATAATATCCATTGGATCAAAATCACCATTAATTAGTATATGGAGACAGGTCCCAGACAGGAATGCTTACAGCAAGGCACTATTGTAAAAAACATATGACAATTGTAGAATATAATATATCATATTAAATAGAAAGATACAGTATGAGACAATTGTGGAGGGCACATGCACACAAGAATTCTACAAGCATGGAGAAAAGTTCAGAGTTTCATTTAATCCCTGAGGTGTCTCTCTCTGTGCCAGGATTTTCCTAAGGTTGGCACCCCTGATCCTTCCCTGTACTAAGTCTATGGTGGGCTTTGCACACTACGATATCGCAGGTGCGATGTCGGTGAGGTCAAATCGAAAGTGACACACATCCGGCGTCGCTGTCGACATCGTAGTGTGTAAAGCCTTTTACATACGATTAACCCTAGAACGCGCAAGCATAACAATCTACCATAGAAAACAAATGACCTAGCAGGCCTGCGAGGCCCCAGGTATGCGTTCTAGGGTTAACGAGCGCAAAAGCGTCGTTATCGTATGATCGGTGTAGGGTCCAACATTTGCATAATACCGCTGCTGAGATGGTACGATGTTGTTCCTCATTCCAGCAGGCAGCACACATCGCTGTGTGTGAAGCCGCTGGAGCGAGGAACATATCCTACCTGCGTCCCGGCCGGCTATGCGGAAGGAGGTGGGCGGGATGTTTACGTCCCGCTCATCTCCTCCCCTCCGCTTCTATTGGCTGCCTGCCGTGTGACGTCGCTATGACGCCGCACGACCCGCCCCCTTAGGAAGTAGGCGGGTCGCTTGCCACAGCGACGTCGCAGGGCAGGTGAGTGCATGTAAAGCTGGCGTAGCGATAATGTTCGCTACACCAGCAATCACAAGATATCGTACCTGCGAAGGGGGCGGGGACTATCGCTGCAGCGTCGGTAACACATTGTTACCGATGTCGCAACGTGCAAAGCCCGCCTAAGTCTCAAATCCTCAGGGACCTAGGATCACAATTATGGAAATCTGTGAAGTGACAAGGCAAACTTTTCAAAAAAGCCACATCGGTCGCAGTCCTGGCCGCACCAATGTCCCACAAATGTTCTTGGACTAACCCGTAGTTCTCTGGAGGTCAGGCCAATATAGATTTTGGAGCAACCACACGTGGCATAATATACCATGTGGGTGCTTTTACATGTGATGTAGTGATTTATTTTATAGCAACGAAAACCATCTGCTGTCTCAAAAGTGAAGCAGCGCAGGACATTGGCGCAGGCAGCACAGCGGCCACATGAATAACAACCCACGATAGGACCTCTGGTGTTAAAGGGGTTTGTTATCTTAGATACGTAATGACTTTGGATAAGGACATCACTGAGGTTCTTACACCGCCTAGAGGTCAAAAGTGGTCTTTCAGATAAAAATTGAGTGAAGGAGGGCTCCATGTTTAAGATGGACAAATGTTTTAAAAGAATGGCCTTTATAGCTAACCACTCATAGTTATAAGTTGAGAGGAATCTCCATTTTTGTTCAGATCCATCTTTCTTAGTTGGTTGATGTAACTGAGCCCGGGAAGTGTATTTTGCTCACTTGTACCCACCCTTTACACACCTGTTGCTGTAACGTCTCTGTAAAAAGCAGGTGTTAAGGTCACTGACCTCAAAACATTCTTCGGTAGAGCATATCCGCCGCATCCTCAAGAATTGGCCAACCGGGATAGCTCTAATGGTGGAGCATTTGTGCGAGGAGGATGCGTGTAATAAAAAATGAACCAACTTTTTTGCGATAAACGTCGGTCTTTATAGCACTACCTTGACCATGGTCCAACTGTATGCTCAAAAAAATCAATTTTGCAAGAATCACACCTGTGTATTAATTTGATGTGATACTCATTGTTATTGAGTGTATGAAAAAAAACCGAGTTGCTCGCTGTGCCCTGCCAGAAAATAAAAATATCGTGGATGTATCTTATCCAGCACTGGATATGAGAGCCGGCCGGTGACTGTTCCCCCCAGACAAAGCCCACTCCCAGTACTCCTGGAAGAGGTTTGCATAAGACTGGGCATAGGCCGTCCCCATTGCAGTGCCACGACGGTGAAGATAAAAGGAATTCTTAAACACAAAAAAATAGTGTGACAGGGCAAAGTCGACCAGTTCAATAATCAAATCACATAGGTGTCTATCCCGGTTGGCTGCCCTGAGGAAGAAGTGAACTGCCTGTAGACCATGCTGGTGGTCCATGCAAGTATACAGGGATTCTACATCTGCTGTAACCAGCAACACGTTATCATCCACAAAGATCCCATCAACCCTATTCAGGACATCCATTGTGTCTTTGACATATGAAGGTAATGTCTCAACAAGTTGGTTAAGGTAGTAGTCTATGAACCTACATATGGCATAGACCCTCTATCCCTGACACAATGGGATGTCCTGTAGGTTAAAGGGGGTCTCTGTGGATTTTAGGGATTATGTAAAAGGTGGGTATTTTGGGATAGGTGGTGGTAAGGCCCTCGAAAACTTTTTTAGTAATATGGCCATCATCAAATGCCCTAAACAAGATGGCATGCAATTGTCTAGAAAAGAGAGGTAGGGGGTTGGAGTGTAGTTTAGGATCAGGATTCCTCAGCTGCCTCAAGACTTCCCGCTCGTATTGGTCCTTAGGCCAGATTACTATGTGTGACCCCCCCTTGTCTGCATCTTTAAATACCTCATCATCCATGGCCCTAAGCTCTCTCAGGGCATCTCTCTGGGTCTTTGTGAGATTATCAAATTTCCATTTTGTTTGGACTTTGAGATCCTCGGTGACAAGTTTCACAAAAATTGATGGGGACAAGTATGGGCACGTTACTACAGGATAGGTACAAGGATGAGTACATTACTACAGCATGGGGAACAGGATGGGGAATATTACTAAAATATCTTGGCCAAAATCACTAAATGGTGCTAGTTGTAAAACTATATTACTTACAAGAAAGATAAAATGTAAACAAAAAAAATAAAGTATGTAAAGAAATGTTGTTTTTTTATATGTAAACTAAAAAAGTGTATGTTGTTATAATAAACGAGCAAAAAATATTCACAGTGATCCAAAGGTGTGGAGAGAAAAAAATATGGCACCAAAAAAATGCCACTTTGTCCTGCAAAGAATGCGGCCCCTCAAATTCTTCTTCTTCTATGTGTGGCTCATATGCCCAGCCGAGTTTGAGACCCCTGGCCTACACAATGAGCTCCTGGGAGGCAGCATTCAGCGTTTCTGTGTTGCAGCCAGAACAGTTTGCATCTGCACTTTTTTCCACTTAGTTTGGATGTGCTGAATAATCGTGCCGTTTGCACTGTACATTTCGGGGTGCACTCCCCTTCTTTCCCTCCAACCTGTGAGAGGACTGTTTAAATTAGTACACAGCACAGCTTGATCCTGCTTCTCGGCTCATTGTACAGGCCGAGGCCCAGAAGAGGGTAAGTCTGGGTTTAGTGTAGAACAGAGGTCTCAAACATGCGGCCCCCAAGAGCAGCATGTGGCCTGAGGCTGCTTGTTGCGGCCCGCAGACCCACTAACGATCATGGCCTTATGCTGGAGGTCGGCGCCAGCTGAGCACAGTTGAATCATTTTCAGTGCCGCGCATAGGAGCTTTCTGCCCGCCAATCAGATGCAAGGAGGTGACGCCGCTGCATGACGTCATCTCCTTGCATCTGATTGGCGGAGAACAGCCATTGGTATAGTGCAGAAAGCTCTGCTGTGCAGCACTGTCAATGATTCAACCCTAGAAAAGCCTTGCCGGCGCCGATCCCCGTCATAGGGCCGCGATCTTCACAGGGTCTGCGGGCCGCAACAAGCACGTAAGATACGTGCCCATGATCAGGACCCATTTCATCCTGGACACAGCGGCCTGGCCCCGCCCCCCGCACGGATTGGCCGCTCGACCAGACCCCCCCGCACACATTGGCCGCTCGGTCAAGCCCCGCCCCCCTCAAGCATTGGACGCTCGGCTTGGCCCCACCCTCCGCACGCATTCTCCGAACCCGCACGGAGCCCCGACTCCCAGTTGACTGCTGCATCCCCGGGAGCCCACACCAGTAACCCAGCCGAGACATACCCTTGCGTTGCTGGGATCGTGCCGGAGCCGGCGTATGCTGGTAACCATGGTACACATCGGGTAACCATGGAAACCACTTTGCTTAATTACCCGATTGTGTACCATGGTTACCAGCGTATGCCGGCTCCCTGCCCATTCAGATCGTTAGTCTCCAGCTGTCAAACACGTTAATGCATGCTGCACAGCAGGAGACCAACAAACAAAAAATGAACCAGCACTGTCGCTTTGAATGGTTACCTGATGTGTACCATGGTTACTAGCTTACCCCGGCTCCTGGCACACGTGTGCTGGAGTCGGCGTACGCTGGTAACCATGGTACACATTGGGTAACTATGGAAACCGTGTTGCATAGTTACCCGGGCCACGACCCCCGCACTGTGCCCGCTCGGCCACGCACCCCCCACACTATGCCCGCTCAGCCACTCCCCCCACACTCTGCCCGCTCAGCCACGCCCCCCACTATGCCCGCTCGGTCACGCCCCCCCACTATGCCCGCTCGGCCACGCCCCCCACACTATGCCCGCTCGGCCACGCGCCCCCCCCACTATGCCCACTCGGCCACGCCACCCACACTATGCCCACTCAGCCACGCCCCACTATGCCCGCTCGGCCACGTCCCTGCCACACTATGCCCGCTCAGCCACGCCCCCCTAAACCATGCCTGCTTGGCCACGCCCCCCACACTATGCCCACTCAGCCACGCCCACCGCACACATTGGGCACCTATTAGGCACCTCCCCCCAGGACCGCTCCACCTATTAGACATCTCCCCCCAAGGACTACTCCACCTATTAGACACCTCCCCCACAGGACTACTTCACCTACTAGACACCTCCCCCAGGACACTTCCTCCTATTAGACTCCTCTCCCCCCAGGACTACTTCTCCTATTATCCTCCTCTCTCCCCAGGACTACTCTTCCTATTATACTCCTCTCCCCCCAGGACTACTCCTCCTATTATCCTCCTCTCTCCCCAGGACTACCCCTCCTATTATCCTCCTCTCCCCCCAAGACTACTCCTCCTATTATACTCCTCTCTCCCCAGCACTACTCCTCCTATTATCCTCCTCTCCCCCCAGGACTACTCCTCATATTATATTCCTCACCTCCAGAACTACTCCTCCTATTATACTCCTCTCCACCCAGGACTACTCCTCCTATTATACTCCTCTCCACCCAGGACTACTCCTCCTATTATACTCCTCTCTCCCCAGGACTATTCCTCTAACACACACACACTGCACAAAACACACTTCCCACCAAAACACACACACCCACACAAACCGCGCAACACACACAGCACCACACACACACAACTCTGCAGACACACAGCGCTCCACAAACAACGCAACACTCACAAACAACACTGCTCTCACACCCCCCACACCCAGACAACACCCAGGACATTTACAGCGCCCTACACAAACACTTTGCAACTACACACAACAACATCTCTCTCTCCCTCTCTCTCTCTCTCTCTCTCTCTCTCTCTATATATATATATATATATATACTAGAAGGTGGCCCGATTCTACGCATCGGGTATTCTAGAATTTACGTATTGTGTAGTTAATGTATGATTTTTGTTATATATATATATATATAGATGTTGTTGTGTGTAGTTACCAAGTGTTTGTGTAGGGGCTGTACATGTTCTGGGTGTTGTCTGGGTGTAGCGGGGGGTGAGAGCGGTGTTGTTTGTGTCTTGCGTTGTGTGTCGTTATTTGTGGAGCGCTGTGTGTCTGTATCGTTGTGTATGTGTGTGTGTGTTTTGGGGGGAGGTATGTTTTGTGCAATGTGTGTGTTGTGCGGTATGTGCGTATATTTGTGTGTGCCGCGGTGTTTGTGTGTTGAGTGTTGTGTGTCTGCGGCGTTGTCTGTGTGTGTGGGTGTCTGTGTAGGGTGGTGTTTGTGGTTCCCAGTGTGTGTGTGGTGTGTTGTGCAGTGCGTGTGTGGCAGTGTGTGTGTGTGTTTTGGGGGGAGGTGTGCACCCCCCATCGTGGTCCACCCCCCATCGTGCTCCATCTCCCATGCTGTGCACCCCCCATCATGCTCCATCCCCCATGCTGCGCACCCCCCATCGTGCTCCATCCCCACTCCCCATTGTGCTCCATCCTCCATGCTGCGCATTCCCCATCGTGCTCCATCCCCCATGCTGCGCATTCCCAATCGTGCTCCATCCCCCATGCTGCGCATTCCTCATCGTGCTCCATCCCCCATGCTGCGCACTCCCAAATGTGCTCCATCCCCCATGCTGCGCACTCCCCATCGTGCTCCATCCCCCATGCTGCGCACTCCCCATCGTGCTCCATCCCCCATGCTGCACACTCCCCATCGTGCTCCATCCCCCATGCTGCGCACCCCCCATCATGCTCCATCTCCCATGCTGCGCACTCCCCATCGTGCTCCATCCCCCATGCTACGCATTCCCCATCATGCTCCATCCCCCATGCTGCGCACTCCCAAACGTGCTCCATCCTCCATGCTGCGCACTCCCCATCGTACTCCATCCCCCATGCTACGCATTCTCCATCATGCTCCATCCCCCATGCTGCGCACTCCCCATCGTGCTCCATCCCCCATGCTGCGCACTCCCCATCGTGCTCCATCCCCCATGCTGCACACTCCCCATCGTGCTCCATCCCCCATGCTGCACACTCCCCATCGTGCTCCATCCCCCATGCTGCGCACCCCCCATCGTGCTCCATCCCCCATGCTGCGCACACCCCATCGTGCTCCATCCCCCATGCTGCGCACTCCCCATCGTGCTCCATCCCCCATGCTGCGCACCCCCATCGTGCTCCATCCCCCATGCTGCGCACCCCCCATCGTGCTCCATCCCCCATGCTGCGCACTCCCCATCGTGCTCCATCCCCCATGCTGCACACTCCCCATCGTGCTCCATCCCCCATGCTGCGCACTCCCCATCGTGCTACATCTCCCATGCTGTGCACCCCCCATCGTGCTCCACAGTCACACATCAGACAGTAAACACGCACACATATGATCGCATACACTCACACACACACCCCACTTCTCCCTGTGCCCACCGGTGGGCGGTCCCAGCAGCTGTGCTGCACGCCGTGCTCCTCTGCCGACACTCACAGATCCGATCGCATACACTCACACACACACACACACACTCACACACATCCGATCGCATACACTCACACACATCCGATCACATACACTCACACACACTCACACACATCCGATCGCATACACACACACACTGACGATATCGCACATACGCGCTGACACACTCACAACATCCGGAGATACCACATGCTTCCGGCCATGTGATCCTCCAGCAGGTCCTGGAAGCTCACAGCACAGTATCGCCGCCGAGAAGCAAGCGATATCACGGGATGTTGTGAGTGTGTGGATGCGATGTGAGGTGTGTGTGAGAGTGAGTGTGATCTGATGTGTGTGTGTGTGTGTCTGTTCTTATGTGTGTGTGAGGTGTGTGTGTTCCGCCGCTGCAGGACGTGGATGCGATCTGATGTGTGTGTGAGGTGTGTGTGTTCTGCCGCTGCAGGACGTGGATGCGATCTGATGTGAGTGTGAGTGTGAGTCTGAGTGTGAGTCTGAGTGTGAGTCTGAGTGTGAGTCTGAGTGTGAGTGCGAGTGTGCATGTGAGTGTGAGTGTGCATGTGAGTGTGAGTGTGCATGTGAGTGTGAGTCTGAGTGTGAGTCTGAGTGTGCATGTGAGTGTGAGTGTGCATGTGAGTGTGAGTGTGCATGTGAGTGTGAGTGTGAGTGTGCATGTGAGTGTGAGTGTGCATGTGAGTGTGAGTCTGAGTGTGAGTGTGCATGTGAGTGTGAGTGTGCATGTGAGTGTGAGTGTGCATGTGAGTGTGAGTCTGAGTGTGAGTGTGCATGTGAGTGTGAGTCTGAGTGTGAGTGTGCATGTGAGTGTGAGTCTGAGTGTGCATGTGAGTGTGAGTCTGAGTGTGAGTGTGCATGTGAGTGTGAGTCTGAGTGTGAGTGTGCATGTGAGTGTGAGTCTGAGTGTGAGTGTGAGTGTGCGTGTGAGTGTGAGTCTGAGTGTGAGTGTGCGTGTGAGTGTGCATGTGAGTGTGAGTTTGCATGTGAGTGTGAGTGTGCATGTGAGTGTGAGTCTGAGTGTGAGTGTGCATGTGAGTGTGAGTCTGAGTGTGAGTGTGCATGTGAGTGTGAGTCTGAGTGTGAGTGTGCATGTGAGTGTGAGTCTGAGTGTGCATGTGAGTGTGAGTCTGAGTGTGAGTGTGCATGTGAGTGTGAGTCTGAGTGTGAGTGTGCATGTGAGTGTGAGTCTGAGTGTGAGTGTGCATGTGAGTGTGAGTGTGAGTCTGAGTGTGAGTGTGCATGTGAGTGTGAGTCTGAGTGTGAGTGTGCATGTGAGTGTGAGTCTGAGTGTGAGTGTGAGTGTGCATGTGAGTGTGAGTCTGAGTGTGAGTGTGCATGTGAGTGTGAGTGTGCATGTGAGTGTGAGTCTGAGTGTGCATGTGAGTGTGAGTCTGAGGGTGAGTCTGAGTGTGAGTGTGCATGTGAGTGTGAGTCTGAGTGTGAGTGTGCATGTGAGTGTGAGTCTGAGTGTGAGTGTGCATGTGAGTGTGAGTCTGAGTGTGAGTGTGCATGTGAGTGTGAGTCTGAGTGTGAGTCTGAGTGTGAGTGTGCATGTGAGTGTGAGTCTGAGTGTGAGTGTGCATGTGAGTGTGAGTCTGAGTGTGAGTGTGCATGTGAGTGTGAGTCTGAGTGTGAGTCTGAGTGTGAGTGTGCATGTGAGTGTGAGTCTGAGTGTGAGTGTGCATGTGAGTGTGAGTCTGAGTGTGAGTGTGCATGTGAGTGTGAGTCTGAGTGTGAGTGTGCATGTGAGTGTGAGTCTGAGTGTGAGTGTGCATCTGAGTGTGAGTCTGAGTGTGAGTGTGCATGTGAGTGTGAGTCTGAGTGTGAGTGTGCATGTGAGTGTGAGTCTGAGTGTGAGTGTGCATGTGAGTGTGAGTGTGAGTCTGAGTGTGAGTATGCATGTGAGTGTGAGTCTGAGTGTGAGTGTGCATGTGAGTGTGAGTCTGAGTGTGAGTGTGAGTGTGCATGTGAGTGTGAGTCTGAGTGTGAGTGTGCATGTGAGTGTGAGTGTGCATGTGAGTGTGAGTCTGAGTGTGCATGTGAGTGTGAGTCTGAGGGTGAGTCTGAGTGTGAGTGTGCATGTGAGTGTGAGTCTGAGTGTGAGTGTGCATGTGAGTGTGAGTCTGAGTGTGAGTGTGCATGTGAGTGTGAGTCTGAGTGTGAGTGTGCATGTGAGTGTGAGTCTGAGTGTGAGTCTGAGTGTGAGTGTGAGTCTGAGTGTGAGTCTGAGTGTGAGTGTGCATGTGAGTGTGAGTCTGAGTGTGAGTGTGCATGTGAGTGTGAGTCTGAGTGTGAGTCTGAGTGTGAGTGTGCATGTGAGTGTGAGTCTGAGTGTGAGTGTGCATGTGAGTGTGAGTCTGAGTGTGAGTGTGCATGTGAGTGTGAGTCTGAGTGTGAGTGTGCATGTGAGTGTGAGTCTGAGTGTGAGTGTGCATGTGAGTGTGAGTCTGAGTGTGAGTGTGCATGTGAGTGTGAGTCTGAGTGTGAGTCTGAGTGTGAGTGTGCATGTGAGTGTGAGTCTGAGTGTGAGTGTGCATGTGAGTGTGAGTCTGAGTGTGAGTCTGAGTGTGAGTGTGCATGTGAGTGTGAGTCTGAGTGTGAGTGTGCATGTGAGTGTGAGTGTGAGTCTGAGTGTGAGTGTGCATGTGAGTGTGAGTCTGAGTGTGAGTGTGCATGTGAGTGTGAGTCTGAGTGTGAGTGTGAGTGTGCATGTGAGTGTGAGTGTGAGTGTGAGTGTGCATGTGAGTGTAAGTGTGCATGTGAGTGTGAGTCTGAGTGTGCATGTGAGTGTGAGTCTGAGGGTGAGTCTGAGTGTGAGTGTGCATGTGAGTGTGAGTCTGAGTGTGAGTGTGCATGTGAGTGTGAGTCTGAGTGTGAGTGTGCATGTGAGTGTGAGTCTGAGTGTGAGTGTGCATGTGAGTGTGAGTCTGAGTGTGAGTGTGCATGTGAGTGTGAGTCTGAGTGTGAGTGTGCATGTGAGTGTGAGTGTGAGTCTGAGTGTGCATGTGAGTGTGAGTCTGAGGGTGAGTCTGAGTGTGAGTGTGCATGTGAGTGTGAGTCTGAGTGTGAGTGTGCATGTGAGTGAGTGTGAGTCTGAGTGTGAGTCTGAGTCTGAGTGTGAGTGAGTGTGAGTGAGTGTGCGTGTGAGTCTGAGTGTGAGTGTGTGTGAGTCTGAGTCTGCGTGTGAGTCTGAGTGTGAGTGTGCATGTGAGTGTGAGTCTGAGTCTGAGTGAGTGTGAGTGAGTGTGCGTGTGAGTCTGAGTGTGAGTCTGAGTGTGAGTCTGAGTGTGAGTGTGCATGTGAGTGTGAGTCTGAGTCTGAGTGTGAGTGTGTGTGAGTCTGAGTGTGAGTCTGAGTCTGCGTGTGAGTCTGAGTGTGAGTCTGAGTCTGGGTGTGAGTGTGAGTGAGTGTGAGTGAGTGTGCGTGTGAGTCTGAGTGTGAGTGTGAGTGTGTGTGAGTCTGAGTGTGAGTCTGAGTCTGAGTCTGCGTGTGAGTCTGAGTGTGAGTGTGCATGTGAGTCTGAGTGTGAGTCTGAGTGTGAGTCTGAGTGTGAGTCTGAGTGTGCGTGTGAGTCTGAGTGTGAGTCTGAGTGTGAGTCTGAGTGTGCGTGTCAGTCTGAGTGTGAGTCTGAGTGTGAGTGTGCATGTGAGTGTGAGTCTGAGTGTGAGTGTGAGTGTGAGTCTGAGTCTGAGTGTGTGTGAGTGTGAGTCTGAGTGTGCGTGTGAGTCTGTGAGTGTGCGTGTGAGTCTGTGTGAGTGTGCGTGTGAGTGTGCATGTGAGTGTGAGTCTGAGTGTGAGTGTGCATGTGAGTGTGAGTCTGAGTGTGAGTGTGCATGTGAGTGTGAGTCTGAGTGTGAGTGTGCATGTGAGTGTGAGTCTGAGTGTGAGTGTGCATGTGAGTGTGAGTCTGAGTGTGAGTCTGAGTGTGAGTGTGCATGTGAGTGTGAGTCTGAGTGTGAGTGTGCATGTGAGTGTGAGTCTGAGTGTGTGTGCATGTGAGTGTGAGTCTGAGTGTGAGTGTGCATGTGAGTGTGAGTCTGAGTGTGAGTGTGCATGTGAGTGTGAGTGTGAGTCTGAGTGTGCATGTGAGTGTGAGTCTGAGGGTGAGTCTGAGTGTGAGTGTGCATGTGAGTGTGAGTCTGAGTGTGAGTGTGCATGTGAGTGAGTGTGAGTGTGAGTCTGAGTGTGAGTGTGCATGTGAGTGTGAGTCTGAGTGTGAGTCTGAGTGTGAGTGTGAGTGAGTGTGAGTGAGTGTGCGTGTGAGTCTGAGTGTGAGTCTGAGTGTGAGTCTGAGTGTGAGTGTGCATGTGAGTGTGAGTGTGAGTCTGAGTGTGAGTGTGAGTGTGTGTGAGTCTGAGTGTGAGTCTGAGTCTGAGTCTGCGTGTGAGTCTGAGTGTGAGTCTGAGTCTGAGTCTGAGTGTGAGTGAGTGTGAGTGAGTGTGCGTGTGAGTCTGAGTGTCAGTGTGAGTGTGTGTGAGTCTGAGTGTGAGTCTGAGTCTGAGTCTGCGTGTGAGTCTGAGTGTGAGTGTGCATGTGAGTCTGAGTGTGAGTCTGAGTGTGAGTCTGAGTGTGAGTCTGAGTGTGAGTCTGAGTGTGCGTGTGAGTCTGAGTGTGAGTCTGAGTGTGAGTGTGAGTCTGAGTGTGCGTGTCAGTCTGAGTGTGAGTCTGAGTGTGAGTGTGCATGTGAGTGTGAGTCTGAGTGTGAGTGTGAGTGTGTGTGAGTCTGAGTGTGAGTCTGAGTGTGAGTCTGAGTGTGAGTGTGAGTCTGAGTCTGAGTGTGTGTGAGTGTGAGTCTGAGTGTGCGTGTGAGTCTGTGAGTGTGCGTGTGAGTCTGTGTGAGTGTGCGTGTGAGTGTGCATGTGAGTGTGCATGTGAGTGTGCGTGTGAGTGTGAGTGTGCGTGTGAGTCTGATTGTGAGTGTGCATGTGAGTCTGAGTGTGAGTCTGAGTGTGAGTGTGCATGTGAGTCTGAGTGTGAGTGTGCGTGTGAGTCAGAGTGAGTGGAGGCCAATCCGTGCGGGGGGGGCGGACCCGAGGCGAGCGGCCAATCCGTGCGGGGGGGAGGAGCCGAGGCGAGCGGCCAATCCGTGGGGGGGCGGGGCCATTGCGAGCCCAGCGGCCAATCAGCTTTGTGTCACCGTAAGGACACAATTTTGGAGCATGACAGACAGACAGACAGACAGATAGACAGACAGACAGACAGAATAAGGCAATTATATATATAGATGAGTCTGAGTGTGAGTCTGAGTGTGAGTGTGCATGTGAGTCTGAGTGTGAGTGTGCGTGTGAGTCAGAGTGAGTGGAGGCCAATCCGTGCGGGGGGGGCGGACCCGAGGCGAGCGGCCAATCCGTGCGGGGGGGAGGAGCCGAGGCGAGCGGCCAATCCGTGGGGGGGCGGGGCCATTGCGAGCCCAGCGGCCAATCAGCTTTGTGTCACCGTAAGGACACAATTTTGGAGCATGACAGACAGACAGACAGACAGATAGACAGACAGACAGACAGAATAAGGCAATTATATATATAGATATATATATATATATATATATATAACTAAACAAAAAAGTGCAGGTTTGTTATAATGAACAAGCAAAAAATGTTCAAAAAAGTGATCCAAACGTGTATAGAAACAACTATGGAATTATTAAAAATGACACTTTGTCCTGCAAGGAGCGTGGCCCCTCTCAATTTTTTTTTCTATGTGTGCCCCATACACCTAGCTGGGTTTGACACCTCTGGTGTAGAAGGTCACCCTCTCATTGGAAGAGCTCAAATGGATATAGAAAGGCAGCAGTAATGAAATAAATACTTAACATTACGTATATCTCAGCATTTGTAGAGCTCGGTTATTACAACATTGAAGGGGTTGTCCATCAATTACACAATCCCTTTTAAAATACTATATTCCCCTGTAAAATATACGCATTGTATACTCATCCTCCGTCCCGGCACCATATCTCCAGGGGCTCGCAGGACATTATCAATCAGCGGCCACCATTGATCTGCTGTGCTCTTACTTGAAGGGGTGCGACTATTAGCAGTCGCTGATATTATTTTATAATGAAGAATACAGTACCCTCTCCTAGGATGCAGTGCCTACCCCCCCTGGTTCCCATGAGTATCAATGCTGAAAACACCAACACCTTTAAATCCCAGCTTTCCTACGTCCCACTGGGTAGGTTGCCCCGGGAGGGGGACCTAGGGGATGGCCCTGAAAGGGGTGGAGCGATCCCAGTCAAGCCCAGTGTGGGGGGGGGGGGGGCGGTGAGTGTCTGACGTACAAGATAAGCAAGTGCTCGAACAGTGTAGACAGACCCAGGAAATGTGAAGGGTCAGGTGTGCCTCTAGCTGGATCGGGTACCCAGTGACCTGGGGCACAGAGAGGGAGGTTCCAGGGAAGGCACAGGACGCATGTCTCTGGAACCAGGGTACAGACAGGGCACAGGGCCCTAGAGTAGGTGACAGCTGCAAACAACCTGCTAAAAAGCTGCAGAGCAGGAAACCTTCAAGGACCTGGCTAACACACAAAACTCCGAGGTACCAGCAGCAACGACTGAGCCAGGGAAAGTAGCTCCACGCCATCCCGAGAGGGTTCACACTGCCGCCATTTGGACCAGAAACTGCCAAGGTCAGTTCAGGGACCCACAGACGCTTCAGGCCACGGGGTCCCAACCTTAAACCACAGTGCCACAAGAGCGAGAGAGCCCTGGATACTGCACCAGCATTGGGAAATAGGGGACCGAAAGCAGCCGTCTCCCGGATGTATTTGTGAGTAGAGGAAAGTTGGTTTACCAGTACTGTGCCATCCCTTTCTTCCAGCGCGATTCAGCCTCATCCAGCACCAAAAGGGACACTGGGGTTATCCCTACCCGCGAAGGGATTAACATACTAGCTGCCAATTCCACCAACCCCAATCCCAGTCCCTCACAAACAGCAGCGGCGGCATCCATTCCCTTTTCCCGCATCACCGCAGGTGGCGTCACATGAACATTAACTCTTATCTCCCCTGTAAATACTCCCCTTACAAAAGGGACCCAGGGCACGGAAGCGCACGGAAGTGGGCAACGGCCACCAAAGTGACATCCCTAACTGTGTATGCTGCCCGGGAGCGACTACCCCCTTCCCTGGGTGACAAATGCACAACATCTTTAAGAGAATTCAATGAGACTTACCTTTGCACTTGGCTCTGAAGAAAATATGGAGCAGGGCGTTTCTGTTGAAGAAAAACAATACAGAGTATTTAGGATTCAAGTTCAGAGCTCTTTAAAGCAATGATAAAGCCAACCTGTACATGGAACATGCCGCCCCATTCAGATGTGTATCCGGTATGAGTTCTATAACCGAGCTTTTCACAGATAGAAGCCGTAACCATTATATTTTATGGGGTGTTCATGTCTGCCCAAAACATGGGGACAAATTCATATATGATCCTAGTCAGGAATTAAACTTACCAAACAGAAGTCTTTGGATGTGTGAGGATAAAAATGGGACGGCACTCAGATGTCATGTTAATTTGTGTATTGCCCAATTGTCCTGTTTGTTTAACCCTTTAATGACAGAGCCAATTTTGAGCTTAATGATTAAGCCCCATTTATTCAAATGTTACCAGTGTCACTTTGTGGTAATAACTTTGGAACGCTCCTAAATATCCTGCTGATTCTGAGACTATTTTTTCATGACACATTATACTTTATGTTAGCTTAATTTTAGGTTGATATTTTTTTCTTTTATTTTCTGAAAATTTAGAAAAATAATTTTTTAAACTTTGACTGCTTTTCTCCCCAACCCCTTAAGGACCAGGCAATTTTTCTTTTTTTGCTCTTTTGTTTTGTTTCCTCCACACTTAAACTGAATTTTGGAAACGGAGGGTAGTTTTGCAAAGAGAATATTTTCAAAAATGTGTCATGCTAGGGATGGGTATGGGGAAATACCGAGCAAATGGCAAATAAGGAGGGCAGGAAAGGTGGGACCCATGTCTAGGAGAGAGGGTGACTCCTTATAAAACCTTGTGCTGGCCCCTGGCTCCCCTGACATCACTAGATAGGTATCCTGCTCGGCGAATAGGTGCGGAACCTAGACCCTCGCTGACCCTGAACTGGGCCCTAGGTAATGATCGGACAGGATGAGCACTAGTCAACCCCACTAAGTCCTAAATAAGACATAGGGAAAACAAAAAGGGCAGTTCAAATGAACAACTTATCTGCAAGATGACTTTGGGAGAGCGACAGCAATAAAAAGCAAAATGTTTCCAGGAGATTACAAGCAGACTGCTTACAATCTGGACCATATAGAAATAAACTTTATCACCAGTAACAATCCAAGGGGTAATGTGGGTACATAAAGAAACAGGGAGAGCATAATAATTAGCAGCTGAAAGGTAAAGATATCCGCAGGGTCCTAAAAGGGAAAAAGTTAACCCTAACAGAGAAAATACATAGAACTTCATTCACTCCACAGAAGAAGGAAAGGAATATCAAGGAGCAGTTTGTGCAGCCAAACGCAGCGACCTTCTACAGCCGAACACCACAGGGGTTGTTTGTCACTTGTGACAAAATATAAGGGATATGTTCACTCTTGTGATATACTGCATATTAGAAAATAGGTTAGATTAATGCATCTAACTAAGGACATGGATTATTGAAGCCATATTCTAATGAGACCAAGATAACCCTATTTGGTTTAGACGGCTTCAACCGTGTCTGGTAGCAACCATGTGACGAGGACAAAGACAAATGTATCTTGCCTAAAGTCAAGCAAGGGGCTGGGAGTCAAAGACATTTATTAATGCTTTAGGTCCTTCACTAACTAAACGAAAAAATGTGGAAGGAAAAAATGAAAATATTACTTTTTCCGCACAAAAATGTTACTTTAGCCCCAAATTTTGCATTTTCACAAGGGTAGCAGGAGAAATTCCACTGTACAATTTATTGTGCAATCTCTCCTCAGTACATTAATACCCCATGTGTGGTGGAAATCTACTGTTTGAGCACATGGCAGGGCTTGGAAGGGAAGGAGCGCCATTTGACTTTTTCACGTTTGGAGAACCACTGATGTGGCCAAATAGTGGACATCCCCCACAAGTGATCCCATTTTGGAAACTAGACTTTACAGAGTTTACCTAGATGTGTGGTGAGCACCTGGAAACCCCAGGTGCTTCACAGAATTGTATAACGTTGAGCTGTGAAAATGAAAAATGTACATTTTTAAAGCTCAAAAATGTTGCTTTAATCCCTTTCACTAGGGAAGAGGAGATAAAGCACCAATTTGTTGAACAAATTCTCCTAACTACAGTACTCCATATGTGGTCAAAAACTGCCTGTGAGGGACAGTGCAAAGCAGGGGCGTACATAGAAATCATGGGGCCCCATAGCAGAATTTCTAATTGCCACTCCCCCCCCAAAAAAACACTATTATTATTATTATTATTATTATTATTGTTATTATTAATTATAATAATATTTGGCTTGGTCACATAGGAACATATCTTACAACCTTTTAGCCCTTTCAAAGTAATTGCAGTCCTATTGAAGCCTCCTGGTTCCCTTTTCATTGCAGCCATAAAGTATGATGCCAACAAAATTGCCTCACAAACACTGTATGATCCCCACAGTGAATTCCTCCTCAAAGTACCCCCCTACAACTACCACGGCAATGAATGAATACCCCCAACACAGTGTGATCCCCACGCAGGTGTCCATGCATTATAATGGGCCTTCATACAGTATAATGGCCCCTTCTAACCCTCCTGACGAAGGCTTTCATGCTGAAACACGTGTAGGGACGGACGCCAGCACCAGCAGGAGGAGATGCCACTGGGTAATCTATTAATAGATTTGGTTTCCTACACCTTTAAACAGTACTTTATTTCTTTGTGATTTGTACTTTATTGTTTTGCCCTGCTCTAATTCCATCAGAGCTTTCTTATGCACACTTGTGCTGTATATCTAAATACTTCTAATTAATCTCTGGTGGTATGGAGTAGAGCTATACATATTGTGTACAGCCACATCTTTCATTGATTTTTTCCTCCTTCTGTTCCTTGCTGGTATTCTTCAGTCACTTGTTATTTACCTTTTTTTAAACCTTTTAATTAACTCTAATAAAATTTGTTATTTTAATTGGCTATTTGCTTTGTATTTTGGTTATTTCAATTGTTTTTGTGCAGGTAGCCTGGGCTATCTTCCCTTCTACTTTTCCATGGTTGAGATAAATTGATATACTTGTATATGTTCCCTTGTGTTTTGGCAATTTTGGTTATTTTTAAAGCCTCCAAATAGTATAATGACCCCCACACAGCCCTCCGCACAGTATGATGGACACAACACAAATTTTCACACTTGCTTGCATAAAGTGCAATGGCCCTCCATAAAAAAGAGAATTTTGTTTACTTACCGTAAATTCTTTTTCTTATAGTTCCGACATGGGAGACCCAAACCATGGGTGTATAGCTTCTGCCTCCGGAGGACACACAAAGTACTACACTCAAACGTGTAGCTCCTCCCTCCGGGCTATATACACCCCCTGGATGACAATCTACCCAGTTCAGTGCAAAAGCTGAAGGAGGACATCCACCCATAAGTAGAGATAGAGTAAAACTCGGAATAACCGTAACTCTGACTACTAACAACAGCCGGTGAAACACACGGAACAAAAAAACTGCCAACAGGCAACAGGGAGGGTGCTGGGTCTCCCATGTCGGAACTATAAGAAAAAGAATTTACGGTAAGTAAACAAAATTCTCTTTTTCTTTATCGTTCCTTATGGGAGACCCAAACCATGGGACGTTCCAAAGCAGTCCATGGGTGGGAATAAACCAAACTGAGAAGTAGGCAAAACCTAACTTCACAAATGGGCGACAGCCGCCTGAAGAATGCGTCTGCCCAAGCTCGCATCTGCCGAAGCATGAGCATGCACCTGGTAGTGCTTCGAAAAAGTGTGCAGACTGGACCACGTGGCAGCCTGACAAACCTGCTGAGCCGTAGCCTGGTGCCTGAAAGCCCAGGAGGCACCGCCAGCTCTGGTCGAGTGCGCCTTAATCCCTGGCGGGAGAGGCACCTGAGAACACTGGTAGGCATCGGTGATAGCCGACCTGATCCAACGAGCTAGGGTCGGTTTAGAAGCAGCGAGACCTTTGCGCTGACCAGTGGTTAGCACAAAAAGTGAGGTGCACCGCCTAAAAACGGCGGTGCGTGACACATAGATTCGGAGCGCCCGCACCAAATCCAAGGTATGCAACGCCTTTTCAAAGCGATGCACAGGGGCCAGACAAAGAGAAGGCAATGAAATGTCCTGGTTAAGGTGGAAAGGAGACACCACCTTAGGGAGAAAGTCCGGAGACGGACGAAGAACCACCTTGTCTTGGTGAAACACCAAAAAGGGGGATTCCGAAGAGAGCGCAGCCAAATCAGAAACTCTCCTGAGAGAAGTTATGGCTACTAGAAAAACAACTTTCTGTGAAAGTCGAAACAAGGGAACCTCCCTGAGAGGCTCAAAGGGGGGTTTCTGTAAGGCCGTGAGGACCAGATTAAGGTCCCAGGGATCCAAGGGCCGCCGGTAAGGAGGAATGATGTGAGATGCGCCCTGCATGAAGGTGCGCACCTGAGCCAGTCGGGCGATACGCCGCTGGAACAATACCGACAGAGCCGACACCTGTCCCTTGAGGGAATTGAGGGACAGTCCTAGCTGTAGACCGGACTGTAGAAAAGACAGGATGGTCGGCAAGGAGAACGGCCAAGGAGCATGGTCGGAAGAGCGACACCAGGACAGGAAAATCCTCCAAGTCCTGTGGTAAATCTTGGCCGAGGAAGACTTCCGAGCCTGAGTCATGGTGGAGATGACCTCAGAGGGAATGCCTGACGCCGTCAGGATCCAGGACTCAAGAGCCACGCCGTCAATCTGAGAGCCGCAGAATTCTGGCGGAAGAACGGACCTTGAGAGAGAAGGTCTGGGCGGTCCGGGAGATGCCACGGCACCTCTACGGACAGACGGAGCAGGTCTGGGTACCAGGCTCGCCTGGGCCAGTCCGGAGCAATGAGTATGACTCGCCAGCCCTCCATTCTGATCTTGCGCAGAACCCTGGGCAAGAGTGCTAGAGGGGGAAACACATAGGCCAGACGGAACTGAGACCAATCTTGAACCAGTGCGTCTGCTGCGAAGGCCTGAGGATCGTGGGAGCGAGCCACGTAAACCGGAACCTTGTTGTTGTGCCGGGATGCCATTAGGTCCACTTACGGAGTGCCCCACTTGCGGCAGATTGATCTGAACACTGACGGATGCAGGGCCCACTCGCCGCTGTCCACGGTTTGACGGCTGAGGTAATCGGCCTCCCAGTTTTCCACGCCTGGGATGTGGACTGCAGACATGGTGGACTTGGAGTCCTCCGTCCACTGGAGGATTCGTTGAACCTCCAACATCGCCAGACGGCTGTGAGTCCCGCCCTGGTGATTGATGTAGGCAACCGCTGTCGCGTTGTCCGACTGAACTCGAATGTGCTTGCCCGCCAACAGGTGGTGAAAGGCTAGGAGAGCTAGAAACACAGCTCTGATCTCCAGCACATTGATCGAGAGGGCTGATTCGGACGGAGTCCAAGTGCCCTGTGCTCGGTGATGGAGAAATACTGCTCCCCAACCGGAGAGGCTGGCATCCGTGGTGAGGATCACCCAGGACGGAGTCAGGAAGGAGCGTCCCTGAGACAGAGAGAGGGGCCGAAGCCACCACTGAAGGGAGCTCCTGGTCTGTGACGACAGAGCCACCTGCCTGTGCAAGGAAGAGATCCGCTTGTCCCAACAGCGGAGAATGTCCAGCTGCAGGGGACGCAGATGGAACTGAGCAAAGGGAACCGCTTCCATGGACGCCACCATCTGACCCAGCACCTGCATGAGGTGTCTGATGGAATGACGGCGGTGCCTCAGCAGAGAGCGCACCGCCAGACGAAGGGACTGCTGTTTGACTAAGGGCAACTTGACAAGTGCCGGCAGAGTCTCGAATTGCATCCCTAGGTACAAAAGCACCTGGGTCGGGGTCAGAGTGGACTTGGGCAGGTTGACAAGCCACCCGAACTGAACTAGCGTGGCGAGAGTGAGAGAGACACTCCGCTGGCAGTCTGCACTGGATGAGGCCTTGACTAGAAGGTCGTCCAGGTAAGGAATCACTGCCAACCCCTGGAGGTGCAGGACCGCAACCACTGCTGCCATGACCTTGGTGAATACTCGAGGGGCCGTGGCTAAGCCGAAGGGGAGAGCCACGAATTGGAAATGTTCCTCTCCGATCGCAAAGCGTAGCCAACGCTGGTGTGAAACCGCAATAGGCACATGCAGATAGGCATCTCTGATGTCGATGGATGCCAGAAAATCTCCTTGGGTCATTGAGGCAATGACCGATCTCAGAGATTCCATGCGAAAGTGCCGCACCTGAACATGCTTGTTGAGAAGCTTGAGATCCAGGATGGGCCGGAAGGAACCGTCCTTTTTGGGGACTAGAAAGAGGTTTGAGTAGAAACCGCTGAACCGTTCCCGGGCGGGAACCGGAACAATTACACCGTTGGCCTGCAGGGATGCCACGGCCTGAGAGAAGGCGGCGGCTTTGGAGCAGGGGGGGGTGGACAGAAAAAATCTGTTTGGCGGGCTGGAAGAAAATTCTATCCTGTAGCCGTGGGAGATGATATCCCGCACCCACTGATCGGAGACGTGTTGCAACCACACGTCGCCAAAGTGGGAGAGCCTGCCACCGACTAAGGACGTTGCTGGCGCGGCCAGATAGTCACGAGGAGGCTGCCTTAGTGGCAGCGGCTCCTCCGGTCTTTTGAGGACGCGGCTTTGCGCGCCAGTTGGATTTACGATCCTTGACTGCGGTAGTGGGCTTAGAGGACGACCAGTTAGAGGAACGAAAGGAACGAAACCTCGATTGGTTCCTGCCCTGGACAGGTTTCTTGGCTTTAGCTTGTGGCAAGGAAGTACTCTTCCCGCCAGTAGCTTCCTTAATTATATCATCCAGATGTTCCCCAAACAGCCGGGACCCAGCAAAAGGGAGACTCGCAAGGTACTTCTTAGAGGAAGCGTCTGCTTTCCACTCTCGAAGCCACAAGATCCTGCGGATCGCGAGGGAGTTAGCGGAGGCCACCGCAGTGCGGTGAGAAGCCTCCAGGATGGCAGACATGGCATAGGATGCAAAAGCCGAAGCTTGAGAAGTTAAGGCATCCGTCTCAGGAACAGAGTCCCTGGAGAGGGAATGAATCTCCGCCAGAGAGGCAGAGACTGCCTTAAGAGCCCACACTGCCGCAAAAGACGGGGAGAACGAGGCTCCTGCCGCCTCATATACAGACTTGGCCAGAAGGTCAACCTGGCGGTCAGTGGGATCCTTAAGAGAAGTGCCATCAGCCACAGCTACGACTGTGCGGGCTGAGATTCTGGACACCGGAGGGTCTACCTTTGGGGACTGGGCCCAGTCCTTAACCACCTCCGGTGGAAAAGGAAAACGGTCATCTGAACTACGCTTCGGAAAACGTTTGTCAGGACAGGCCCTGGGCTTGTTAACAGTGGTCTGAAAGCTGGAGTGGTTAAAAAACATACTCCTAGGTTTCTTAGGAGAGGTAAACTGGTGTACCTCTATCAGAGAGGGTTGTTCCTCTGACTCTTGTGGGTTGAGGTTCAGTACGGAGTTAATGGACGCAATCAAGTCACTAACATCCGCATCACCCTCAGACAAGTCAATGGGGTACATAGAGGCAGCGTCTGAGCCCACAGTAAACGAATCCTCCTCGCCCTGCACCTCGGCTTGTGAATCAGAGCCGTGGGACGAGGAAGGAGAAGGTTCCCTGCGTCTCCGTTTAGGGGGACGGGGTCCTAGGACATGCTCTGAGGGCTCTGCAGAGCTCGGAGCCGCAGAGACACCCTGAGAAGGGGGCTGATGCATGGACAGCAGTGTCCGGGACAGCTGCCCCATGGAGTCGGCAAAAGACTGGGAAATAGCTTGTGAAAAGGAAGCTACCCAAGCCGGGGGTTCAGCCACCGGGGCCGGAGCAGCCAGAGGGACCCCTGAGGCGGCTCCAGGCTGAGACACAAACATGTTAGCACAGGCATCACAATGTGGGTATGTGCTTGGCTCTGGCAGAATGAGCTTACACGCAGTGCATATAGCGTACATGTTTGCAGCCTTGCTCCTAGTGACAGACATGCTGCTGATGGTGGAAGCTCTGCAGCCAGAATACACTCCTGTAGAAAGCCTGAGAGTGTAATAAAAGTCCACAACCAGAGGTTGTGGCTTACCAGCCCGTGCTCTCTGTGTGCCCTCCGGATTCCACCGCTCCCCTGTGAAGCGTCAGCCTTCTAACAGTATGCAGCTGCAGCATCCAGCGCCTTCCAGTGTAGGAACGCTGAGAAAATGGCGCTGGGAGAAGAGGGGGGGCGTGTATAAGCCCCAAGAGCGGGAAAAAACGGAGGGCAGAGAGATACAGGAAGAAATACAGGGGAGGGAACATCTCCCCAGAGAGGAGTGCCCTCCCCTCTGCTGGTCGGGCGGTGGGCGGCGCTGTATGCAAAACATGCAGAGAAGCCGAAAACGAAACTAGGCCCAAACAGAAGCCGGGGCCTAGATTTTAAAAAGCGGCCGACGAGCAGGCACCTTCGGCGCGGTTCTCAGGGGAAACCCCCAGAACCGTCCGGAATTAACAGTAACGCTAAAGCACATACTGTCCCCCAAATAAAAGAACCCGGGACCCCTGAAAAAACGTCTCAATACTTAGCTCTTGAGACGCAGGGCCATGTCCCTGAATGGGGGTAACGCTCCTTCCAGCAGGGACCAGACAGGGCTGCGGATGGAGACCGGCCTTCTGCGAGCAGAGAGGACCGTGGAGGCTCCCACTTCAAACAGAGCCTCGACAGAGGGTGTGAAGGAGCGCGGCATGTGAAGGCTCCAGCCTTATAAAGTCAACCTTAACAGCACCCGACAGAGTGGGGTGTGAAGGGACATGCCGGGAGTCCAGACTGGACCCGCTTTTCTTCCAAATCTTTAAAAATAAAAATAAAAAAATATCAGAGAATGCAAGTGTGTGATCCTCCTGAAACACAAAGCATTGAACTGGGTAGATTGTCATCCAGGGGGTGTATATAGCCCGGAGGGAGGAGCTACACGTTTGAGTGTAGTACTTTGTGTGTCCTCCGGAGGCAGAAGCTATACACCCATGGTTTGGGTCTCCCATAAGGAACGATAAAGAAATACAAAGGCTCCCTCATAGCTACCCAAATACTATAATGGCCCCCACATAGCCTTCCATATAGTATAATGGGTCTCACGTAACCCTTTATATATTAGAATGCACCCCATAGTCCTCCATGTATTATAATACACTCCCCATAGACCTCCATATATTATAATGCACCTCCCATAGTCCCCTATGTATTTTAATTCATCCCATAGTCCTTCTTGTATAATTCACCCCATAATCCTCAATATATTATAATTCACCCCACAGTCCTCCATGTATTATAATCACCCCATAGTCCTCTATATATTATGCTGCACCCCATAGTCCTTCATGTATTATTGTATAATGCACTCCCCATAGTCCTCCAGATATTATAATGTAGCCAACAAAGAGGATTTTAAACAGTGATTTCAGATACATAATATATCACTAGATAGTGTACATTATTAAATCAATCTAGTAATATCAAGGACTATATATGGGCAAAAATCGCATAACCACATTTAGAAAGAAAGAAAGAGAAAAAGCGATCAGGGAGCCCAATTATACAAAGAACAATCAATTTCATCAAAAATAGATTTTTATTGAGAATAAATATTGAATATTAATTATCTATCAAATACACAAGTGCTTGTTTGGACAACTCTATATGCATCAACAATATACATGTAATGGAACCGTATCATGAAAAATATATAAATATATATTCTAGAATGGATAAAATTATCATACATAAGTCAAAGATATATAATCCTTGAAGCTATAGAATATAAATTGAAACAAATATATATAGTAACAGAAATATCTGTAGATCAACAGGGATCACTTTTGCTGCACCAAGGTGTACTGAAACTCTAGTGCTTCAAGTAATATCAAACCCAGAATCGCTGGACATAGGAATGTAGCAGATATCGTTACAGACCACCAGGGGTCACTCTTGCTACACCACAGTCATATCTACCCTACTATTCACAATTACCCAATATTGGTTAAGTCAGTTAGGGATATGCCCATATAAACCCATAATGGTGAATTACCAATCAGAATTGTAAATACAGGATTGTTACTACATACATATATATACCTAAATGAACGGTTACCGTTGGAAGCGTGTGACACCCAACACGTGTTTCGGTTTCTTCGTCAGGGGGCATGCCTGATCGACCGGAAAGGAGGTTTAAATACAGCCCACCTCCAATCACCGCACATCACCATTAGTGACGCATGCGCTGTCATGGCAACTCACCGACGCGAGGTCGGCCGCCGCGTCACAGATCATCTGACCCAGGGCAACACGTGACCCGAGTACAGAGGAGCCGTGGAGACACAGCGAGCCGAACAAGCGCCGATAACCTATGACAGCCGCGCGTTCAGGTGTGGGGCAAAATTAGAATTTATATCATGAATGCAAATTTAGGATTTAAATAGAGAGATTTTTGACCACATAATAAGTGTACTATTCATTACAGAATCTAAATATATGTGAAAGATAGTGAATGAATAAATCAATCCATGATTATACTTCTATTCCCTGGAAATTGCAAACACAATATTTGTCAAGAGATACAAGTAAATCTATGTAGCCAGACAGCAATAAATAAAGTATAAATCATTATGCCTATGTTAACGTTCAAATACCCCTATACAGGATACATATCATAAATATTAGGTTAGAACGGACAGAACATGTGTAAATGATGTTATTATAAATATTAAAACTTGTATATATTACATAAGAGGGTACATCTCCCACAATACATAGTATTGGGGATAATCAAGTAGTCCCCCATCACACATATTGACAGACCCAGTTCTGCTTAGCATTCTCTAAGTATCCAAATGAACTTGCTGCTTGATCACATCTTACAATGATACCAATGTGTACAATGGTCCTATGTGTCTTGCTTTTGGGTATTATATCATTATCCAACGAACGAATTCCCTCTTCTTTATTTATTGCTGTCTGGCTACATAGATTTACTTGTATCTCTTGACAAATAATGTGTTTGCAAAAATCTCTCTATTTAAATCCTAAATTTGCATTCATGATATAAATTCTAATTTTGCCCCACACCTGAACGCGCGGCTGTCATAGGTTATCGGCGCTTGTTCAGCTCGCTGTGTCTCCACGGCTCCTCTGTACTTGAGTCACATGTTTCCCTGGGTCAGATGATCTGTGACGCGGCGGACGACCTCGCGTCGATGAGTTGCAATGATGGTGCGCGCGTCACTAATGGTAATGTGCGGTGATTGGAGGTGGGCTGTATTTAAACCTCTCCGGTCGATTGGGCACGCCCCCTGACGAAGAAACCGAAACACGTGTCGGGTGTCACACTTTTCTAACAGTAACCGTTTATTTGGGTATATGTATGTAGTAACAATCCTGTATTTACAATTCTGATTGGTAATTCACCATTATGGGTTTATATGGGCATATCCCTAACTGACTTAATAACCAATATTGGGTAATTGTGAATAGTAGGGTAGATATGACTGTGGTGTAGCAAGAGTGACCCCTGGTGGTCTGTAACGATATCTGCTACATTCCTATGTCCAGCGATTCTGGGTTTGATATTACTTGAAGCACTAGAGTTGCAGTACACCTTGGTGCAGCAAAAGTGATCCCTGTTGATCTACAGATATTTCTGTTACTATATATATTTGTTTCAATTTATATTCTATAGCTTCAAGGATTATATATCTTTGACTTATGTATGATAATTTTATCCATTCTAGAATATATATTTTTCATGATACGGTTCCGTTACATGTATATTGTTGATGCATATAGAGTTGTCAAACAAGCACTTGTGTATTTGATAGATAATTAATATTCAATATTTATTCTCAATAAAAATCTATTTTTGATGAAATTGATTGTTCTTTGTATAATTGGGCTCCCTGATCGCTTTTTCTCTTTCTTTCTATAATGCAGCGAAATAGCCCAGCATGTATTATAATGCAGCCCCCAGTCTTCCATGTTTTATAATGCACCCCCATAGTCCATGTATAAGGTAGCCCCCATAGTCCTCCATATATTATAATGCAGCCCCCATAGTCCGCCATATACTTTAATCCCACCCTATAACCCTCCATGTATTGCTGTATAATGTGTCGCGGGCAAGAGACAGATCACAACCGGCGGGCCGCACTCGGATCCGGGTGGTGGCTGTGGCTCGAGTGGCAGCCGGATCCGGGGCTCGCGCAGCCGTCTGTCACTCACGATTGAAAAGGGAATATTTACAGGGGAGTTGTCTGTGACGCCACCCGTGGGTTGCGGTGAAGGTTGGTGATACCGCCGCTGCCTTGTATGTGAGTGCCCGGGACTGATGGAGCGGGGCAGCAAGGTGGAATCCCCTCCACGGGTAGGGGAGGTGTAGTCCCGGGGCCCAGAGTATTGTGAGGGTTTTCAGGGAGCAGGAAACTCACAGTTCGGTTGTCGTGGTGCTGCATGAGCTGCTGATGATTTGGACAGTCAGTAACCACACACAGTCTGTATTGTAAACCAAATTGCCAATGGCCGGTCACCTTTGGTGGGTGTCTTCGGGTCCCACACCCAGATATACAACCAGGGGCCCTTCCTTCCAAACTCTCTGTCTGTCTCTTTCTTGCCTGGACTAGTCCGCTTGAGCGGCCTCCGGACCGGATCCCCTTTCTCGGCACCGGCGGGCTACAACCCTGTCCCGGGCGGCCTCAGGTTCCCTGCGACTGGATCTCCGTCGCCTGTGGCCCTCACTGCCACCTAGTCCGGTAGTCCAGGGCTCCAACCCCAACTACCACCTTCTCCAGGGAGCTGCAACTCCTTCCTGTCAGCTCTTCACTGATTACAGCACAAACTGAAACTTAACTCCTCTCTGCACTTCCTAAGCTCCTCTCGCCCCCTCCCATTTTCCTGGGGAGGGGGTGAGTAGGGTCTGATTGGCTGGTGTACTGTATATCTGTGTGGGGACTGTGTTGGTGTCAAGGTGGATTAACTCTTTTGTGACTACCTGGTTTTGCCAGGGCGTCACATAATGCACGCCCCATAGTCCTCCATATATTATTATACACCCCCATAATCCTTCATGTATTATAATTCCCACATAGTCCTCTATGCATTACTGTATAATACACTCCCCATAGTCCTTTATATATTATAATGCAGCCCCCATAGTCGTTCATATTGTATTACACAGCCACCTTACCTTTCAATGCACCCCACAGTCCATGAATAAGGTATCCACCATAGTCCTTCATATTGTATTATGAAGCCCACATAATGTTTAATGCACCCCCATAGACCTCTGGTAATCGTGCACTCACTGATTAAAGAAAAAAATAAACAAGTACTCACCTCTCCTCATTCCCCACTGCTCCGATCAGAGTCCTGCGCTCTGCATGTCTCAGCACAGCGGCGCGCAGTAGTGATATTACCGCGCTCTGCTGAACTGAGATGTTGATCATAGGCACAGGGAGAAAATGATGAAGGAGGGAAAGGACCGCTCCACTCCCTCTCTCATCATGGTTTTGTGCGATAATGGGCAATGACCCCCACAAGCGAGGGGGGCCCAATGCTGCCTCTAGCACCAGCTCCCCTGACTCATAGGCCCCATATAGGCCGCATGGTCTGCCTACATTGGCGGTACACCACTGGTGCAAAGTGAAGAAAAAAAGGAGCGCCATATTTCAGTTCAGATTTAGTTTGAGTGTTTTGCAGGTGCCATGTCACATTGGCAGAGCCCTATACGCCTTTTCACTGGGAGTCAAGTTAGAGCCCATCTTCCGCAGCATGAGTAAGACCCGCACCTTCTGCTGAACATACATCTCGTCCGGACTCTTCCCGGGGGCCCTCTCACGGATCATACCCCCTGTCCTGCACCCTCTTTAATGAAGGGGCTTCCAGGTGCAGTCAGTAGGATGGTATGGAGGGGACGCCTTTTCGGAGCGGCTCTTCCATCCAGCCAGCGCCTGGCTCCTCCTCCTCGGCCACTCGGTGCGCGGCTCCGGCCTGTACGCGGCAGTGTCTGGCGGCTTCTCTCCTCCACAGCCTGGGAGTCACCAGCAGCGACAATCTCCATACTTTTTATATTTGGGGTCTGTTAACCATTTATTGTGGAAGATTCTAAGGTATATTGAATTTTTGCTATATATTTGCATAGGTAGTATTCATTAATATTTAGCATTCAGGTTTTTTCAATTTATTTGGTTAAAATTGGTGTGAATTGTATTTGATCATTTATGAAATATTTAGGAGGACTTTGACTTATTATAGGCAGGTCATATATGGAAGCTGAGCTGCATGTTACTTTACGCTGAGGAAAAAAGCACAGTGAGCATGGGACTGCTATAATTTCCATCCACTGTGTTTGTAGTGCACAGTGCAGCATTTTGGATGCACCGAATATACGATGCCTCCAAAACGCAGCTATTCCTGATCATGGGCACGTACATTTACATGTAATCCCTGGTGTAAGCGCTCAGCGTAGAGATCAGGATAAACATGAGCTGCGCCTTTGAGAGGAAGAATGAACAAACCAATAGCAGTTGAAATTGGTTTTATTTATTTTATTCCTCTGCTCAGAAGGATTACAGCGATCTCAAATTTATATACCGTATTTTTCGTTTTATAAGACGCACCAGAATATAAGGCGCACCCCAAATTTGGAGAAAAAAAAAGGTGAAAAAAAAATTGGGGTCCATTATATAATCTGGTGGTGTCTTACCAGGGAGAGGGGGCAGCAGCAGAGCGGGAGTCACAGAAGGCAGGGGCGGTACTGGAGTACTGTGATGCTGACAATGGTACAGAGGGAGGCCCAGAAACTCACTGCGGTCTCTGCTCTGTGCGGGGCCGGTGATACCGCTCTGCTCTGTGCAGGGGGGCATTCTGAAGATGTCGGCAGTCCACGGTGAGGGCTTCAAATAATGGCAGCGAGAGTCGGCGCATGCGCAGATGACAGCTTGAGCTGAGAGCTCCATCTGCGCAGGCGCTGACTCTAGGTGCAATTATTTGAATCCCTGACCACGAACATCTACAGAATGACCGCCTGCTGCACAGAGCACCCGCGCGCCGAGCAGACCAGAGCAGCCGCGCGCCGAGCAGACCAGAGCATCCGCTCTCCGAGCCGAGCAGACCAGAGCAGCCGCGCACCGAGCCGAGCAGACCAGAGCAGCCACGCACCGTGCAGAACAGAGCAGCTGTGTACAGAGCAGAGCAGCCGCGCGCCGAGCAGACCAGAGCAGCCACGCGCCGAGCAGACCAGAGCAGCCGCGCGCCGAGCCTAGCAGACCAGAGCAGCCGCATGCCGAGCAGAACAGAGCAGCCACGCGCCGAGCCGAACAGAGTGGCGCCGCCTGATGCACACAACAGAGCCGTACTGACCAGGACCGGCAGCTACATTCGGATTTTAAGATGCACCCCTCATTTTCCTCCCAAATTTTTGAGAGGAAAAGTGCGTCTTATAATCCGAAAAATACAGTAGTTATTTTAGGTTTGGCTACTATCACATTACTGAATTGTGAAAATTATAGTTTTTTAGTTTTCTGCCAAGAGTCATGTGAAGGCTTGTTTTTTGCGAGAGGAGTTGGAATTTTTATTGCTACCATTTTGGGCTACATAATATTTTTTGATCGCTTTCTATGCCACTTTTTGTGAGGCAGAATCAAGAAGAAACAGCAATAAAGGAATTGGGTTTTTTTACGCTGTTCACAGTGCAGTTAAAGCGATAAGACAACTTTATTTTTCGAGTGAGTGCAATTACAGTGATACCACATTTATATAGTTTTTTTTTGTTATGTTTTGTCGCTTTAACACCATAAAAATAAAAACTATTTGATAGAAAAAGAAAAACAGTTTTTGCATTGCTGTATTCTGAGAGCTATAGCTTTTTTTGGCGGCTGGAGCTGTATGTGACTTTTCAATCACGTTTTATACCACTTTTTTGTCAGCTGTATAATGAAAAGACAGTTTTGCTATGCTTTTTAATATTTTTTTTTTACGGGGTTCACTGAAGGAGTTAACTAGTGTGACAGTTTTATAGAGCAGGTTGTTAGGGATTCCGCAGTACCAAATATATTTGTGTAAAAAAAAAAATATATGATAATTAGTTACCAGTAACTGGATTTTCCAGACCATGACAGCACCATATGTGAGAGAGTGTATGCGCAACAGGAAACATTTCTGAATATCAAAGTAGTGGCCCTTTATCGGGCTCCTTTACCCACCGGACTGACGTTTGCGGTGATAACTACCGGCTCTTCAGCGTTCCCAGGAACCCTTTTCCCCAGATTCAGTTTGTCCCGTCACCAATCCAGTGATCTTAGGACTTTTTGTGATAGCTGGAACGTGTGTTCTAAGTCCAGCTCTGAATGGAGAAAACCTGTCCCTGAATGCTTCTTGTGTGGAACTGAGGCCACTAGATCGCGGGTATCATAGACGTTAGGGACCCTAATAAAGACATTGCTAGTCTTAGTAACATTTCTGACCACCTTTGAGCTGATAGCATTTTCTGTTTTATTTTTAATATTTTTTCCAGTGAGAGAAAGCAATACTGCCCCACTGAGTCCAAACTGATGCCCAAAAATAACTGAATCTGAGCAGGGTCTTTCCTTGACTTTGCCTCACTTATCAACCATCCTAGTTCTGAGAGGACTGAGGACTGACGGCTGCTGAACAATCCCTTTCTGACCTACCCACAACCAAAAATTTGTCAAGGTATGGGACTATTAAAATGTCTCTTTTTTTTTTTTTTTTTTAAATAGGATGCCATCTCCACCACAATTTTGGTGAATACTCTTGGAGCTATTGAAATGTTAAATGGGAAGCACTGGTATTGAAGTGAGTCAATTTCACCTCGATTCTCACTGCCAGCCTCATATTTTTGGAGGTCTTTGTGGATCAGGACATAGTAGTATGCGTCCGTCAGGTCTATTAATGCCATCTAACAAAAGTAGTCCCACTGCTGACTTGAGGGTCTCCATCATAAATCTTTCCACTTCCATGTAGTAATTCAGAGATCTTAGATTGAAGATGGTCATGAAGGACTCATCGGGTGTTTTTTATTAGAAATAGGTTGAAGTAAAACCCGGTTCCCATTTCTAACTCCGGCACCCTGATCAATACCTTTTTCCCTAATAATGAAAGGACTTCCTACTCTAGAACCCTCTGATTTTTGGGGCTACTCGGGAAGTTATTACTCATTGAGGCGGGAGGGAAGAAAAAGTTAGCCTTAGACCAAGGGATATGGTTTTTAACATCCAAACAGAGCAGAGGCAGGAACATCAGCCCACTGGGGATAAACTTGCTTCAGTCTTCCTCCCACCAGAGACCTGGTGTCATTGCCCCTTGGGAAATCCCTTATAGGAGGGTCTGTTGAACAAAAAACCCTTGTTTTGGACCTTATCTCTTCCCCAAGGGCACCCCCTAATATTGCTCTCCTTTTGGCCCTACCTTCCTCCCTGAGGTCTGAAAGGAATCTCTGAACCTGTATCCAGAGGGGGAACACACACGTTTCTTGTCTCCTGCCTTCTCTAGGATGTCGTCTTGGGCTGATCCAAACAGAGTCTCCTTGGCATGGTACTGCGCATACTTTCACTTTGGACTGAAAATCAGCATTCCAGTTCTTTAGCCATAACACACGCCTACTGGAGTTGGAAAGGGTACAAGCACAAGCGGCTAACCTTACCCCATCTACCGAGGCATCGGACCTTACCTCATCTAACGAGGCATCGGCCAAGAAGTTTGCTGTAAGCTCTCCCTGGGGTGTGATGGCGAATGCGGCTCTGCTTTCTGAATCGTGAAGTGTCCGCAGTGTCACTGCTCCAGATGCCGCACATAGAGACAGACCCTGGCCAGGACCCAAAACCTTCTCAGCAACCCCTGGAACTGGCAGGCCAATTGGGGCCCAGGGAACCTCCTAGTTCATGCGATGTCAGGCATGGGGGAAGGGAACCGCCTCATGTGACCAGTGCAGCCCCTGTGACACCTGGATCCCCAGGACCTCCTGGCCCGCCGAGAGCCAATCCTCAGGAGAAGTTTTCCCAAATAAACTCCGGTATCCTCTTCCAGGAACAGGAAACCACACTGGGGATTTGGAGAGGTGCCGCCCCTTTTATTTTTAGAAAGGTTTCCTGTTCCTGGGGTTGGATACACTCTCTCATGTTTGGTGCTGTCATGGGAAGGAAAAAATACAAAAAACTATATATTGGGAGAAAAAAAAATGTTGATTTGTTTTTATTTCTGTTTTTGTTTTATTATATATATTTTAACTTTTTTTTTTACTTTTTACTTTCACTGCTCTGATCGCAGATGCACTGTATTGCAATGACAGATCATTGCTGTACACTGCAGGTATCACCGCTGCACTGTGAGAAGCTTCAGGGATTATGCTGCAGGCATGATCACTGAGGTTTTCCATAGTCTGGTCACCCGGAGGTCGTTATGACGATCTCAGGTCACCATGGCGACAATCAGGCCCTCACAATTACATTGCGGGGGCACTCATCAGATGGGAGAGGGAAAACAATCCCTCCCCAAACCCCTAAATGCCACTATATCGTTTGCGGCATTTATGAGTTTAAACAGCCAAGGACGGTGCAGGCACTATCTCTAGCTGTGGGGGGCGGAGCTCGGCTGTTGGAAAACCAGAGTCCCTGGCAATTGCGCCAGGCACAGCTCGTTCACCCCCAGCAATCGCCATGACATACCTATATGTTCTTGGTCAAGAACAACTTCCCTCTCATGATGTATAGTTACATCAATGGTCGTGAAGGAGTTAAACTATTGATTATTCCAACCAATATCGGCAAATTTTACTCTAATGTGTATGGGAGCCTTTAGTATAAAATTAATTCCTCCACCATAGAGGAATGTGTGCTGCAGAGCAGACCATTATGATGATGCAATAAAAGATGCTACAGTAACCGTATAATATGACTATAAATATACTGTGAGGTAATAAGCAGCAAATTTTCCATTTATTAAATCTGCACAGAAAAGTCACTGTATTTTTTACATACCTCTAGTCTCAGGGACTGGAAGTGAGTGGACGTGACCAACCGGAAACAGTGGACGGGAGCAGAGATAGTGGGCATGACCGGCCGGACTTAATAAACAATTTTTAAGTCCACATAGTCATGGAGTTCTATACAATAGAAACAGTGGTATGGGTGATGCAGCCGGGGGGGTAGGGTTGGGGGGGGGCGCGAAGCCCCCCTTGCATAAAGTGGAATACTTGCGACTTAGTTGGTCGGTGTGATGCTCGTCTTGGTGGGCATAGCCTGGCATGCAACCCATGACAAGCTTTCATTAAGCAGGAGGTGGCTTGGCCCCAGAGTCCCACTTCTATTTTGAGAACTCCAAGACTACATGGACTTAAAAAATGTTAGCTAAGTCCGGCGGTCGGTCATGCCCACTATCTCCGCTCCAGCCTACTAATTCTGGCAGGTCACGCCCACTCACTTCTGGTGTCCGATACTCCAAGTCGACTGTATCTTTTACCTAGTATATGCCTTACGTTTATTTGAATTTTTTTTTTACATTTTATCACCTTCTTCATATAGTAATCTTAGCCAACATCTTGTAGTAATGTGCCCATGGTTGCAGTAATGTCACCATCCGTGTCCCCTGTAGTAAGGTGCTCATGCTTGTGGTATTGTGCCCAGTAGTATTCTGCCCATCCTTCTGGTATGTGCTCAGTAGTATAGTACCCTGTAGTATTGTGCCCATCCTTGTGCCCTGTAGTATTGTGCCCAGTAATATTGTGCCCATCCTTGTACCTTGTAGTATTGTGCCCATCCTTGTAGTATTGTGGCCATCCCTGTAGTATTGTGCCCATCCTTGTAGTATTGTGCTCTGTAGTATTGTGCCCATCCTTGTAATTGTACCCTGTAGTATTGTGCCCATCCTTGTAGTATTGTGGCCATCCCTGTAGTATTGTGCTCTGTAGTATTGTAGCCATCCTTGTAGTATTGTGCCCTGTAATATTCAGCTTATCTTTGTAGTATTGTGCTCTGTAGTATTGTGGCCATCCCTGTAGTATTGTGCCCTGTAATATTCAGCTTATCTTTGTAGTATTGTGCTCTGTAGTATTGTGGCCATCCCTGTAGTATTGTGCCCTGTAATATTCAGCTTATCTTTGTAGTATTGTGTTCTGTAGTATTGTGGCCATCCCTGTAGTATTGTGGCCATCCCTGTAGTATTCTGCTCATCCTTGTAGTATTCTGCTCTGTAGTATTGTGGCCATCCCTGTAGTATTCTGCCCATCCTTGTAGTATTGTGCTCTGTAGTATTGTGGCCATCCCTATAGTATTCTGCCCATTGTTTAATAATACGCAAAAAAAATAAAATCTCCTCACCTTTCCTCTGTTCCCTCTTATCAGGCTCCGAGCCCACGATCAGTATTTGCAGAGTTTTGGATGCAGCATGCTTCAGCTGCGTCCAAAACCCTGCTATGTACAGTACAAGCATAGTGGATAGGATTTCTAAAAACCCTATGCCTGCTGTGCGTGTACGGCCAGCAGTGAAAATGGACCTGCGGTGCGGCTTGCAGAGGCCGCAGCATGTAAATTTATGCTGCGGAGTCAGAAGTGTCCTCCCTAGGCAAAACACAGCGAGGAGACCGCAGCGCTCCAAACCCTCATCGCGGGCACAGGCAGCTGTGGTCTCCTAAGGAGGAGACTTGCAGCCCTGCAGGTCAGGACCCGCCACGTCCAGGACGCAGCGGGTCCTGATCTTGAGCACGTACCTTACCTGCTTGTTGCAGCCTGTGATGATCGCGGCCCACAGACCCAGTGACGATCGTGGCTCTATGCTGATGGTCAGCGCTGGCAGGACTTTACTGCATTTGAATCAATTTGTGGTGCCGCGCAGAGGAGCTGTGTCTGGACTATACCAATGGCTGCGGCCTGCCAATCAGATGCAAGGAAGTGACATTGCTGTATGACGTCACCTCCTTGCATGTAATTGCCAGGCAGCAGCAACTGGAATAGAGCTGACAGCTCCTCTGCGCAGCACCGCAAATGGATTCAAATGCAGTAAAGTCCTGCTGGTGCCGACCCCCAGCATAGAGCCGTGATTGTCACGGGATCTGCGGGCCAGCAGCCAAAGGGGCCTCATGTGGCCCGCGTGTTTGAGACCTCTGTTTTAAGGCATTTTTATTACTTTTTGAAAATTCAGAAGTTTACAGACATTTCATTAGTATTTGGTAAAATTGCCCTTAAATTGTATAACTTGGGTCAAAAGTTTTAGATCTCCTACCACAAGCTTCTCACAATAGTTGGTAGGAATGTGGGCCCATTCCTCCTGTGAGAACTGGTGTAACTGAGCCATGTTTGGTTACCTTGCTTACACCGGCCTTTTCAGCTTTGCTCATAAATTTTCAATAGGATTGAGATAATATAGAATATTTATTCACTTATATAGCGCAATTAATTCCATAGTGCTTTACATACATCAGCAATCAGGCCTTTGTGATGGCCGCTCCATAACATTGCCTTTGTTATCCTTAAGCCACTTTGTAACCAGTTTGGCAGTAGCTTCGGGTCATTGTCCATTTGGAAGATCCATTTCCGTCCAAGCTTTAAGTTCCTGGCTGATGTCTTCAGAAGTTGCATCTGTGTTGCCACATAATCTTTCCTCATGATGCCATCTATTTTGTGAAGTGCACCAGTCTCTCCTACAGCAAAACAACCCCCAATATGATGCTGCCACCCCCATGTTTCACAATTGGGATGGTGTTCTTAGGCTTCAAAGCTTTTCCCTTTTTCCTCCAAATGTAGCGATGGTTATTATGGCCAAACAGTTCAATTTTAGTTTCATCTGACCACAGGGCATGTCTCCAAAATGTACTGTTTTTGTTCCTTTGTGCATTTGCAAACATTAATCTGTCTTTCTTATGTTTTTTTTGAGTAATGGCTTTTTCCTGGCAGAGTGGCTTTTCAGCCCATGTTGATACAGTACCGTATTTTTCGGACTATAAGATGCACCGGACCATAAGACGCACCCTGGTTTTAGAGGAGGAAAATAGGAAAATAAAATTTTAAGCAAGAAATGTGGTCATGACACACTGTTATGGGGCGAGGATCTGCTGTTGACACTGTTACGGGGTTAATGTCCCCAAATTCTCTACTAAGGTACCCCAACCTGGTAATGATTAGAGTTGAGCGATGTCCGAGTCGAATGGTTCTCCAATTTCATGTTCGAGTGATTTTGGGGGGGTGTTCGAGTCGTTCGACGAACTCGAACGATTTGCTAAAAGTTCGGCAGTTCGAGTTAGGGGCACTTTGCACACTGCGACATCGCAGGTGCGATGTCGGTGGGGTCAAATTGAAAGTTACGCACATCCAGCATCGCATGCGACATCGCAGTGTGTAAAGCCTAGATGATACGATTAACGAGCGCAAAAGCGTCGTAATCGTATCATCGGTGCAGCGTCGGCGTAATTCATAATTACGCTGATGCGACGGTCCGATGTTGTTCCTCGCTCCTGCGGCAGCACACATCGCTGTGTGTGAAGCCGCAGGAGCGAGGAACATCTCCTACCGGCGTCACCGCGGCTTCCGTAGGATATGCGGAAGGAAGGAGGTGGGCAGGATGTTTACATCCTGCTCATCTCCGCCCCTCCGCTCCGATTGGCCGCCTGCCGTGTGACGTCGCAGTGACGCCGCACGACCCGCCCCCTTAACAAGGAGGCGGGTCGCCGGCCACAGGGACGTCGCACGGCAGGTGAGTGTGTGTGTGAAGCTGGCGTAGCGTTAATTTTCGCTACGCCAGCTATCACCACATATCGCTGCTGCGACGGGGGCGGGGACTATCGCACTCGGCATCGCAGCATCGGCCTGCGATGTCGCAGTGTGCAAAGTGCCCCTTACATTCGAGAACGCTTTGATCACCAAAAGCGTGGCTTTTCACACTAAGTACGTGCGCACGTTGCGTATCTGCATGCGTCCTGCGTCCCCAGCACAATCCATCTTTCCTACTCACCAATCACGGGCGCCTTGTTGCACGGCTGTCACAAATCCCTGGCGGCTTTTCCTCTTTTGAAAATGGCTGCTGCTTCATTATTCAATCAGGTATTCCGTGTCTTCCCCGCCCACCGGCGCCCATGATTGGTTGCAGTCAGACACGCCCCCACGATGAGTGACAGCTGTCTCACTACAACCAATCACATCCGCTGGTGGGCGGGTCTATATCGTGCAGTAAAATAAAGAATTAATTAAAAAAAAAAAAGGCAGTTCCCATCAATTTTGATACCAGCCAGGATAAAGCCACACGGCTGGAGGCTGGTATTGTCAGGATGGAGAGCGCCACGTTATGGGGAGCCCACCACCCTTACAATATCACCAAGCAGCCGCCTGGAATTGCCGCATCCATTAGATGTGACAGTTCCGGGACTCTACCCCGCTGATCCCGAATTGCCCTGGTGCAATCCTGCATACAGTCCTGGATGGAGTATGCTGAGCCTTGTAGTTCTGCAGCTGCTGTCTGCTGTCTGTCTGTATGGAGGAGAGCAAATAGCAGCTGCAGAACTACAAGGCTCAGCATCATCCATCCAGTACTGTATGCTGGAGGGAGAGGCAGGGGGAGCAGAACTACAAAGCTCAGCATGCTCCATTCACTAGTGTATTCAGGAGAGCAGACAGCAGCTGCAGAACGACAAGGCTCAGCATATTCCATCCAGGACTGTATGCAGGAGTTTCTTGCCCCCCCAAAAAGGACATTTTTGTGTACTCACCATAAAATGTCTTTCTTGGAGCCTTTCATTGGGGGACACAGACAGTGGGTTATATGGTGTCTCCAGGGGAGGCTTGACACTAGGTTTAAAAAAGAGTTAGCTCCTCCTCCCACAGCATATAACCCCAGCTAGGCGGGAACTAGCTCAGTTTGGTGTAAAAGCAGTAGGAAAAGGATAACCAAAACCACAAGGGCGGGAGCTGTGTCCCCCAATGAAAGGCTCCAAGAAAGACATTTTACGGTGAGTACACAAAAATGTCCTTTCCTTTCTCGCCTTTTCATTGGGGGACACAGACAGTGGGACGTCCAAAAGCAGTCCCTGGGTGGGAACTGAACTATTAACAGTGTATAGCATCAGACTAATAGCTGACTAACAACTGCAACTGCAGTGAACTCATATCAAAACACTGTCAAGAACTGAGCAGTGGCCACTTATAAATGGGCCACTGCCGCCTGAAGGACTTGTCTTCCAAGAGCAGCATCCGCGGAGGCATGCGTATGCACTCTGTAGAATTTTGTGAACGTGTGCACACTGGACCAGGTAGCGGCCTTGCAAAGTTGGGCCGCCGAAGCCTGATGGCGGATAGCCCAGGAGGCACCCACTGCTCGTGTAGAGTGGGCCCACACAGATTGAGAAGGAATGGCACCTCGTGCTTTGTATGCCTCACAGATGGCAGTCCTGATCCATCGAGAAATCGTGGATTTAGACGCCGGGTTGCCCTTTTTGTGTCCTACTGGGAGGACGAAGAGAATGTGTCGCCCGGGGACCAGGGGGTACTCAGATCCGGGCCACGGGGTCACTTCTGTGGGTATCACGGTGGCGTGACCCGGTCTGTGATCCCAGGCTCCACAGTAAAAGGGGATTTGGTAAGGGAGATTGTCCGTGACGCCACCCACGGTTGAGGTGATTGTGGACACCACCGCTGCTCTTTATGGGGATCCCGGGAGCGGTGACAGGGAGCAGCTTAGTTGTTATTTCTCCCCTCCGTGGGTAGGGGGTTGGTTGTCCCGGGGCCCGGTGATGGGGTAAGCAGGGAGCAGGGCGCAGTGCTGCGGTGTGGTGCCCGAGGGCACGGGCGTACTCACAAGTATTCCACACAGAGTCACTGGTAAAATAGGAATTGCCGGTGTCCGCAGCCTTCGGTACGGGGTGTTAGTGTCCCACACACGGTGCAGCAGCTCCTGTTGTTCTACCCCTGCAGCCAGGTGCCTTTCTCTCCACTCTCTTCCTCCTTCTCCTCAGCCGGGAACGGGGAATACACTCCCCTGCAGTGATCCGGGTCACCCAGGTACCGGGGGCCACTACCCTGCCCGGCTACCTCTGGCCCCTTCCTCACTCACAGCCTGTCCCGGCCCTCTCGGAGCACGCTTCACTTTTCAGCCTGGGAGCTACAACTCCATGCTTCTCTTCTCTCTGTCTCTCCAAACACTCTGCTCCAGCCCCTCCCCTCTGCTCTGCTTTTCTCTTACCCTGGGGGCTGTGGTTTGTCCTGCTGCATCGGTGTGGGATCAGATTACCAAGGAGGATTAACTCTTTCTGTGACAACCTGGCTTTGCCAGGGCGTCACACACCCCCTTGGTAAAACACGGCCCGTCCTCGGGCCGTCTAGGCACCAACATTTATAAAAACTGGAAAAAGGATAAATAAACACATTACAATCATACATCTTCCCACATCGGGAGGTACGTTTTCTAAAACTTTAACCTGTTCTGCCACCCCGCACCTGCGGAGCAGATGGCCTCCTCCTGAACCTGAGGGCGTTCAACAGGGGTGACAGTCCATAAAACAGTCAACTTTTTAACTTGTGGGTAGCCGTCCATGCTCCGCTACCACTGCTGCTGCCGCCACTCCCAGTACGGGGCACGGGTTCCGTGCTCTGCCTCCTGCTCAGAAGCCAGGCCCACCTGGATGCCCTCGGCGCCGGCTACAACCGGCCTCGCTAACTGCCGAGGGCTCCATCTCTCACTGGCCTGCTCCTCCTCTCTGCAGGTGCACTCCGGCTGCTCCACAGCCGTGACGGGGTACCTGGGCGCGGCTGGCGCCACATATGGGGCAGACTTCCAATCGGGTGCCACCTCCGTTGCGGCCGGGCGGACTGCCGGAGCCGACGTCATCACCGTGGCGGCTGAGCGGACTGCCGGAGCCGGGTAAGATGTCATCGGGGTCGCGGCTACTGCTTGTCCAGGAACGGAATTAGGCAAAGTCCTGGCGTCCCTGCCTTTACAGTCCCGGTCACATGAACTGCAGTTCCTTCCTACTGCTCCCCCTTGGTACTCGGGAGCAGTCCTTCTAGCAACTTTTAAAGTTTCTCTTTCGCTTCCGGTCCTCCGGAGCTTCACTTCCGCCCGCGTTCTGAGGGGGCGGAGCCTCTTTTTCGCGCCCACCGCTTGGGGAAGAAGGCGCTGGGCGGGAAATTTTCGCGCCCAAAATGGCGGCAAAGATGGCGACTTTCAAAATTTTTGCAGCGGATCACCGCTGACAGTCCAGAATAAGGCGCACTTCCTCCAGGAAACTGGATGGGTTCGATCCTGTTCGTGACGCCAAATGTGTCACCCGGGGACCAGGGGGTACTCAGATCCGGGCCACGGGGTCACTTCTGTGGGTATCACGGTGGCGTGACCCGGTCTGTGATCCCAGGCTCCACAGTAAAAGGGGATTTGGTAAGGGAGATTGTCCGTGACGCCACCCACGGTTGTGGTGATTGTGGACACCACCGCTGCTCTTTATGGGGATCCCGGGAGCGGTGACAGGGAGCAGCTTAGTTGTTATTTCTCCCCTCCGTGGGTAGGGGGTTGGTTGTCCCGGGGCCCGGTGATGGGGTAAGCAGGGAGCAGGGCGCAGTGCTGCGGTGCGGTGCCCGAGGGCACGGGCGTACTCACAAGTATTCCACGCAGAGTCACTGGTAAACTAGGAATTGCCGGTGTCTGCAGCCTTCGGTACGGGGTGTTAGTGTCCCACACACGGTGCAGCAGCTCCTGTTGTTCTTTCCCTGCAGCCAGGTGCCTTTCTCTCCACTCTCTTCCTCCTTCTCCTCAGCCGGGAATGGGGAATACACTCCCCTGCAGTGATCCGGGTCACCCAGGTACCGGGGGGCCACTACCCTGCCCGGCTACCTCTGGCCCCTTCCTCACTCACAGCCTGTCCCGGCCCTCTCGGAGCACACTTCACTTTTCAGCCTGGGAGCTACAACTCCAGGCTTCTCTTCTCTCTGTCTCTCCAAACACTCTGCTCCAGCCCCTCCCCTCTGCTCTGCTTTTCTCTTACCCTGGGGGCTGTGGTTTGTCCTGCTGCATCGGTGTGGGATCAGATTACCAAGGAGAATTAACTCTTTCTGTGACAACCTGGCTTTGCCAGGGCGTTACAAGGGCATCGGACTTGCGCAACGGCGCTGTTCTGGAAATGTAGGTCCGCAGAGCCCTGACAAGATCGAGAGTGTGAAGGGCTTTTTCAAAGGAGTGGACCGGGGCTGGGCAGAATGACGGCAACACAATGTCCTTGTTCAGGTGGAAAGAGGATACGACCTTCGGAAGGAAGGCGAGGGAAGGCCGAAGGACCACCTTATCATGATGGAATACCAGATAAGGTGAGCGACAGGAAAGAGCTGCCAGTTCGGACACTCGCCTGATAGAGGTAATAGCGACTAAAAAGGCCACTTTCCAAGATAGTCGCTGAAGAGAGATTTCTCTCAGAGGTTCGAAAGGAGGAAGCTGAAGAGCTCCCAGAACCAGATTCAGATCCCAGGGATCTAAGGGGTGGCGATAAGGAGGGACCAAATGCGCTACCCCTTGAAGAAAGGTACGGACCTGAGGGCGAGAAGCCAGCTGCTTCTGGAAAAAAAACGAAAAGGCAGAAACTTGTCCTTTAAGGGTACTGAGAGCAAGACCCGAGTCCAGACCGTCTTGCAGAAAAGCAAGAACAGTAGGGATTGAAAAGGTCAGGGGCGACCAATTATGACGGTCACACCAGGAAAGATAGGTCTTCCAGGTCCTGTGGTAAATGCTGGTGGAGGAAGGCTTCCGAGCATTAAGCATGGTATGAACTACCCTGGAAGAAAGACCCGATTTGGCTAGAATCAGGGACTCAAGCGCCACGCCGTCAAATGCAGCTGTGCTGTATTCTGGTGGAATATTGGACCTTGCGACAGAAGATCCAGGCGGTCGGGAAGACGCCAGGGACTGTCGCTGAGAAGTTGGAGGAGCTCTGGGTACCAGGCTCTCCTGGGCCAGTCCGGGGCCACGAGGATCACCGGGATTCCCTCCGCTTTGATTTTCTTGATTACTCTCGGAATGAGAGGAAACGGAGGGAAGATGTAGGGCAGGCGAAACTGTGACCATGGAAAGACTAGGGCGTTGGAGCCGAGCGCTAGCGGGTCTCTCGACCGAGATATGAAGGGACGTATTTTGGCATTCATTCGAGACGGCATGAGGTCCACATCCGGGAGTCCCCAGCGAAGAGTGATCTGATGGAACACTTCTTCGTGGAGGGACCATTCCCCTGCCGCTAGCCCTTGCCTGCTGAGAAAATCTGCGGCCCAGTTGTCTACCCCTGGGATATGGACGGCTGAAATAATGGGGATGTGCTTCTCTGCCCAAAGAAGAATCCTGGATACCTCCCCCATCGCTGCCTTGCTGCGAGTTCCTCCCTGACGGTTGATGTAATCCACGGCCGTGGCATTGTCTGACTGGATCTGAACAGGGAGGCCCAATAGTAGGGGTTGAAAATTCTGAAGGGCCAAAAATATGTCTCTGATCTCCAGAACATTGATGTGCAGGGAGCGCTCGGAAGGAGACCAGCGTCCGTGAACAGTGTGGTGGAGAAACACCGCCCCCCAGCCTATCAGGCTGGCATCCGTCGTAACTACTTGCCAGTGGACCGGGCGGAAGGACTTCCCTTGAGATAGGGATGAGGCTTGAGTCCACCAGACGAGGGAGCTGAGCGCAACCCGAGATAGGCGGACTGACCGGTCCAGGGAAGCTGGATTCTTGTCCCAGGAGGATAGAAGATGCAGTTGTAGAGGGCGCAGATGGAATTGGGCAAAGGACACGGCTTCTATGACCGCCACCATCTTGCCTAACACTCTCATTCCATTCCGAAGGGATGTGTGACGGCGAGAGCGGAGGGATTGAGCGGCCCGGATCAGGGAAGACTTATTGTCTTCTAGAAGAAAAACCCGGGACTGGGCCGTGTCTATCAGCATACCTAGAAAGGTGATGCGCTGATGAGGAATTAGGGATGACTTGTTGAAGTTGATAAGCCACCCTAGCCTTGACAGCGTGTCTAGGCAAATCTGCACGCTTTCTGAGCAAACGTGAGGAGAGCTCCCTTTGACAAGAAGTTCCAAATAGGGAACAACCAGGATGCCTCTGGGGTGTAAAATGGACATGACGGCCGCCATGACCTTTGTGAAGACCCGAGGCGCAGTGGCCAGCCCAAAGGGGAGGGCCCTGAATTGGAAGTGACGGTGTCCTACGGCAAAGCGAAGGAACCGTTGATGAGAGACACATATGGGGATGTGTAAATAAGCATCTTGAACGTCTATGGAAGCTAGGAATTCTCCAGGTTCCATGGCGGCTAGTACTGCTCTCAATGATTCCATTCGGAAAGTTTGAATCCGTACGAATTTGTTTAGCCGTTTGAGGTCCAAGATAGGGCGGACAGAGCCATCTTTTTTGGCAATGACAAAAAGGTTTGAATAGAAACCTTTGCCGCGCTGTTCCAGGGTTACTGGAATGATAACGTTTGCTTTCTGTAAAGAGACTATGGCCTGAAATAAGGCCTGGCTTTGTGTTTCAGACTTTGGAAGACGAGAACGCAGAAACCTGTTGTCCGGCAGGGAAAAGAAATCGATCTTGTAACCTGAGGTGACGATTTCTCGAATCCAAGCATCGTGAGTGTGGTCTAGCCAGATATCCCGGAAAAGCAGAAGCCGCCCTCCCACAGGAGTCGGATCTGCGGGATACCTGGCGTCATGCTGAGGGGGCCTGTACAGTGCGAGGTCCTTTGGGTTTAGGTTGCTTGGAGTAGGAACGCCAAGAAGAGCCCCTTGAGGGACCGGATCCTCGATCTGAGTGTTGTGACGGTCCGTGGGCCGATGGTTTTTGTGGGGCAGACCGAAAGGACTGCCTGCGCCAAGAAGACTTTTTGAAATTTCTGGCTACAGGTCGCTTTTGTGGTAGAATGGTACTTTTACCACCTGTCGCCTCAGATATGAGCTTGTCCAGGGATTCACCAAATAGACGAAGACCCTGGAAGGGAAGTGTGGACAGGAACTTCTTGGAGGCACTGTCCGCATTCCATATTTTTAGCCACAGAACCCTGCGGGCGAAGACAGCATTGGCTGCCGTTAGGGCTGACCAGCTAGCTGCATCTAGGGAGCCGTGAAGCAAATAATTAGAGGCGAGAGAGAACAAATCAAGAATCTCAAGAGCCTCCGGAGGAATATTGCAAGGGCGAAGCAACTTGCGGAGGTTCCTACTCCACACGCTCATAGCTTTTGCCACCCATGTCATGGCAAACAGGGGGCGCAGAGAGGAGCCCGAAGCCTGGAAAATAGATTTGACCGCAGCCTCAACTGCGCGGTCGGACGAGTCCTTGAGAGACGCGTTGTCTGAAACAGACATAACCGTGTGTTTAGCCAGTCTGGATACTGGCGGATCCACAACGGGGGGTACCAACCAGGGCTTAACCATTTCCGGAGGAAAGGGATAAGCGAATGAAGAGCAGGATTTTTTGTTAAACCTCCTATCAGGGTGATCCCACCGTTTAGATATGATTTGATGAAAAATCGGATCCTGGGCAAAGGACTTAGGAGGCTTCTTGGCTCGCTTGATTGCCGACTGAGAAGTCGGGTCCGAGGGCTGATCAGAAATCGACAGAGAGTGATTGACAGCCGCTATTAAAGTGTCTTCCATATGCCTAGACTCAGAAGGGACATCTGAATCAGAGTCAGAGTCTCAGGAATCGTGACTACTAAAGGTCACGGAGTCTGAGTCAGACTGACCATCGTGTGAGTCAGACGAGGCGGAGCGGTCGCAATGGCGCCTTTTGGAGACAGCCTTTTTACGTACTGGGGATGATACCCCAGACGAAGGCGGGCTTCTCTGGGGGAGCTGAGCCGGGGGGAGGCTGTGGGAGCCTGTGGAAGGCTGGGATATCTGAGCGGTCAGGTCATCTAACCTTTTAGACATCAGAAGAGCCCATGCAGGGATAGCCTCATCAGACGGGGGTGCTGCCTGAATGGCGGCCGGGGCCGAACCCACAGATTGCACGACCCCCTGGTCCGGCAACGTCTGTTGTGATATTGTAGTAGGGGCATCGCAGCCCCGGCATAGTGGATAGCTTCGACCATTTGGAAACAAGCTTCCACAGGTGGTACAAGCATAGTACCGGTCCATAGAGGATGCCTGGGAAGCTTTATCACCCTTGCGGTTTTTACGCATGTCAGCAACAAACGTACAATTATACTGTGAGCCTCTAGCAGTATTACACTACTGTGGGTGAGGAGCTAGTAGCAGTATTAAAAAGGGACTGCTATCCAGAGCTGGTATATACCAATAGTAAAGCGGCATACACTGCCAAACAGTCAGTATATACCTGCAGGCACAGTCAGTATATACCACTAAAAGCTGATATACACCGCCAGCCAGCAGGCACACACCGCTAGAAGACAGCGATATACCGCTGAACAGAGCGGTATATAGTGCTGCAGAGTTGCAGAGCCAAGGAGGCGATCTCACCCGTGTCTGCTCCCCACGTGTAATGGCGTCCAGTGTTCTCTGGCAGCATGGAGGGGAGAGACGGCCCACTAGAGGGAGCGGCTTCTAGAGCAGTGGAGGGGGCGTTGCTAAGAATGCAGGCCGACGCCGGGAGCTAAATTAATGATGCTTCCCCGGGATCACGGCCTGCATCGCCCCACCGGCGCCTCCTCCGGCGGCAGTTGGATGCAGGGGACGGGTACACGTCGTCTCCCTACCTGCTCTTGCTCCGTCTGAAGACGCGTTGGTCCTGGGATGCGGAGATCTCGGGGACGCATCTTCGGCTCAAGGCTAGCAGATGCTCGGCTCTGCCTAACACTCTGGAGCTACCTCCGTGAGGTGCTTCCAGGGAGCCTGGAGGGGTACGCAGACCCGACCACTTGGGCGCGAGGAAAGACTGACGGCTTTTGCACGCCAGGTTTCCTCTGCCCGTACACGGGGGGAACGCGGGTGGCAAGGCACCCTAGTATTGCCCCTATCAAAAATAGAATGAATAAGAAAAGAAAAACAAAATAAAAAGTAAAAATAAGCTGGCCTGAGGCACCTCTGGTGGAGCTCAGTCCAGACATGTCAGCCTCCCTGCTGACACTATAAAAAAACTGAACTAGTTCCCGCTTAGCTGGGGATATATGCTGTGGGAGGAGGAGCTAACTCTTTTTTAAACCTAGTGTCAAGCCTCCCCTGGAGACACCATATAACCCACTGTCTGTGTCCCCCAATGAAAAGGCGAGAAAGGAAAAATGACGTGGGCTTCGCCATATTTTTGTATGCTAGCCAGGTACAGCAGGCAGGTACGGCTGCCCCCAACCCCCAGCTGCCTATTTGTACCCGGCTGAGAACCAAAAATATAGGGAAGACCTTTTTTTTTAATTATTTCACGAATTTCATGAAATAATTAAAAAAAAATATGAAGTGGGCTTCGCCCAATTTTTGTGTCCAGCCAGGTACAACTAGGCAGCTGGGGATAGGAATCCGTAGCACAGGTTGGCCCGAGCTTTCTAGGCCCCTCTGCTGCGAATTGCAGTCAGCAGCCGCCCCAGAAAATGGTGCTTTCATAGAAGCGCCATCATCTGGCGCTGTATCCAACTCTTCCAGCAGCCCTGAAGCCAGGTGGCATGCTGGGTAATAATGGGTTAATACTAGCTTTGTTTTACTAGCTAGTATTAAGCCATAGATTCTTAATGTCAGGCAAGTTTGACCCGGCCATTAAGAATCTCCAATAAAGGGTTAAAAAAAAAAAGACACCACACAGAGAAAAAATACTTTAATAGAAATAAATACACAGACACATTAGAGACTCCATGTTTATTACTCCCTGTCAGCCCTCCACGATCCTGCTCTTCTGTCTTCTTTCTCCTTCAACCCATGCAGCTCTGCTACATTAGACAGCACTGCATGGGAGGAAGACGCTGCTGCTCCTTGCAGTCTAATCACTCAGTGAGTGAGCAGAGGCTGCGGGCTGTAAGCGGTGACGTCACAGCTGCCACCGTTACTATAGCAACGACAATCTCCGATCACGTGATTCCCGGTGCCGCTATTTACCGGCTGTGGCAGCCAGTCCTTGCATGTAGGCCGACTCTGTAAAGAGCGCCCACATGCAGGAACGGGGAAGCCGACCATGTGCCAGAGCATTTTGCAGGTACACGGAGATGCTGGAACGAGCACCGCGTACCGGAGAGATGCACTGACAGGACCTAGCATGATGTCTAGCCATGTTACCAGTCTGTAGCCAATGAGATAATAGACACGTGACTGGTCACATGCTATTTTGACGTCATGGAAGATCCTATCATCAGTGCTGGTTACCGGGAGGACGCAGCGATTATCAGAAGGAAAAGCGGCGGGAGACAGAGTGCAGGACGCGTCACGGGGACCTGTAATTTTAATGACAATGTTTATTAACTGTATTTGTACATGTATAATGTGTTTTTATGTGTTTGCCTGCCATTGTTTTCAATGGGGTTCAAATTGGTTCGTCGAACGTTCGACGAACTTGTCCTCCGTTCGACGAACCGAACTCGAACTCTAGGGGGGTGGCTCATTTCTAGTAATGATCCTACTGCCTTGTATATACAGTATATGTCCCTAACCCTGGTATAGCCCACATCCTGCTATATACCGTCATCCTGGCATATGGCCGCATCCTGCTATATACTGGCATATGGCCGCATCCTGCTATATACCCCATCCTGGCATGTGGCCCCATCCTGCTATATACCTCCATCCTGCTACATACCTCCATCCTGCTATATACCGCCATCCTGCTTATATACCCCATCCTGCTCATATTGCCCCCATCCTGCTCATATACCCCAATCCTGCTCATATACTCCCATCTTGCTTATAAAGCCCCATCCTGCTTATAAACCCCCATCCTGCTCATATAACCCCCATCCTGCTCATAATATACCCCATCCTGCTCATAATATACCCCCATCCTGCTCATAATATACCCCCATCCTGCTCATAATATACCCCCATCCTGCTCATAATATACCCCCATCATGCTATATACCCTCATCCTGCTATATACCCCCATCCTGGTATACAGCCCGCATCCTGTGGCACATAAAAAGAAAAAATAAACGTTCAAACTCACCTTACCTAACTCCCTGCAGCATCGCTCCTCCTCCGTCTGTGTCAGTAGCAGCGCCGCTGGAGTGTGGAGCCGGCCACGATCCCTGCAGCACCGCGATGTCCTCCTGTCTGTGCCGGCGGTGGCTGCGTGTGGACACGTGCGCACAGCGATGACATCATTGCTGTGCGCACCGCTAGCCTCCACACAGCTGCCGCCGGCACAGACAGGAAGACATCGCGGTGCTGCAGGGATCGTGGCCGGTGAGTATACTGATTCACTACACCCCGCGCTGATGATGATGCGCGGGGAGCAGTGAATACAGCCGCATATGATCACTCTAGGCTGTAGTTGCCAGGGCCTATCATGCGGGCAGACTGTTTAATATGCGCCCATTTCCCGCCCATCACCCCGCCCACCAGTCAGCGCCGGCTTCAGCGCTGAGAGATGATGGGCGAGATGATGGGTGTGCATATTAAATAAGCGGGCCCACGTGGTCACGGCAGGCTGCTACAGCCTGCTCGTGCCCCCGATGACCCGTTCCACAGCAGCACCCTCATTCCCCGCAGCCCTACATTTAGACTATAAGACGCACCCCCCACTTTCCACCAACATTTGGGGGGAAAAAAGTGTGTTTTATAGTCCGAAAAATACGGTACTCGTTTCACTGTGGATAATTACACAATCTTACCAGCATGTTCACAAGGTCTTTTGCTTTTCTTCTTGGGTTGATATGCACATGTCTGTCCAAAGCATGTTCATCTTTGGTACACAGAACCTGTTCCCTTCCTCAGCGGAATGATGGCTGGACATTCCCATCTTGTTTGTACTTGCGTATAATTGTATGTGCAGATGAACGAGGCACCTTCAGGTATGTGGAAATTGCACCCAAGGATGAACCAGACTTCTGCAAGTCCATAATTCTCTTCCTGAGATCCTGGTTGATTTCTTTTGACTTTCCCATCATGCTACACAAAGAAGCAGTGTGTTTCAGGTGTATATGAATATACATCCACAGATGTGTCTCTAATTAACTCAGATGTTGCCAATAAACCAGAAATAATAAATCAGACGCTTCCAAAGACATGACATCATCATATGGGTTGTCCCATATTGTTTAAAGTAAGGAAGGACCCCGGCACACAGTACAAGAGAAATTGGACAATCCAGGTATGGTATGCTTGGATGATTTTTATTTTCACAATTAAACGGTACTGCCCGACGTGTCGGCTCGCACAAGAGCCTTCATCAGGGACAGATAAGTACTGGGACATGCATGATACAAAAAAGAAAAAACAAGAAATGATTTACAATTACATCATGACAAGGCATCAAGTGTCAAAAAATGAGAAAACAACATATTACCTATTGGGGAGATGTGAAAGGAAGGGGAAGGTGTCGCAATGTGAATGTTAAGAAGTGGTGAGGATATATACAGCCGTATAAGATGTGAGTAGAATAAGAGAATTGTAAATTAAGAAAGGAAGGGGAGAGGAAAGATGGGGAAAGAAAAGGAAGAGAGGAAAAAAAGGGGGGAAAGGAGGGGGAAGAAACGGAAGAAGAGAAAGAAGGAAGGGAGAACAGGAAGGCTCAAGGGAAAAAATGAGCAAGAGGGGAAAGGGGAGGGATCTGAGAGACATACCCGTATTTATGAAGTTCAGGGAAAAGTTCCTAGTAGCACCTTGGAGGCCAGAAAGTTAAAGTGAAGTCTGAGAAAGGAAAGAGATATATAATATACAGAGGACTATAGCTGGTAAGGGCGGAAAAATGTCAATAAGGATAGAGCATGGTATAACTTACATGTGAGTAGTCAAGGAGAACACTTTGGAATGGAAGAATATATGTTACTGTGAAAAAAGGGGAGAGGGAGGAGGAGAAGTGATAGTTCATGAGGAATAGGTAATTGGAATAAAGAGCTGATATAATAGCAAAGAGAACAGGGCATAAATATTGGATACATACCAGTAGAATACTGTCATATAGTGTAGATAGGGCTCACATAGGTAGATGAAGAGATGGATAGATGCTGCTTTATGAATAACAAAGGTGATAATCTGTGATGATGTGGTGGAGAAATTGAAACATAGATAGGTCTGTTATAAGGGATAAATACCAATAAGTGGCGACCTGAGTATATGTAGTATGATAACCAATCATACGTGGTATGTTAGGTAAACCACACAATGCGTGAGGACTTGTTGTACTGGAATAGAGAAATAGCCTAAGTAAGAGGATGTGTGACTAATGTTGGGAAAAGGGAAAAAGAAGAACATACCTAATGGTGAGAGCACCAGAGAAATGCCTGCAATAACATAAGGACATTGTGTTATAAAAACGGCAAGACCAGAAGCAGAGCTTGTAGTGTAGCAGCAGGAAGACATCTTACCTATCGCAGCATAGTGGAGGTGAATATGTGGAGGGAGCCCAGGGACAGGGTAGAGAGAGGGACTATATATACTGGCCGGATGTAAACCATTGGTGGCAGCGGAGGATACACTATGCTGCGATAGGTAAGATGTCTTCCTGCTGCTACACTACGAGCTCTGCTTCTGGTCTTGCCGTTTTTATAAAGGTGCAGGAGAAAGGTGGAAACCACCAACCTGTTAAGGGAGAAGCTGCAGCCGGCTGCAGGCACTGTTCATCACCTCGTTTGGTTTACCAGAGACTCCAGTGTACTGTGTCATAGTGAGTACACCAGTGCCTTCGGGCCGCGCACCGCGCCGTACCACACCAGCACCCAGCACGCGCCCATCTCCATCGCCTCAGCACCTTCCCTCGGGCCCCCGGGACCATCACTCCCCTACTCACAGAGGGGTCAACACCAAGCTGCGCAACACCGTCCCCGGGAGGCCTAGTCAATGGCAGTGGTGGTGTCCATCCCTTCACCACAACCCGTGAGCGGCGTCACAAACTTAAATCCCCTACCAACCACCGCGGCCCCAGCCGTGGAACTCCCCACCGAAGTCCCCACGTGTAGCGCCAACCCCCTTGCAGAGCGACGTGACCCCCTGGTCCGTGAGGAGCTCGAGCCACCCACCGTACGAGCACGGATCCGAGCGGCTCGGCGGCCGGCCGAGCTCGCGGGGCGGTACAATTACAGGCAATGAAAACATTACATGTGCCTGAAAATGGAATAAATTAAAAACATAAGCTCAAGGCGCAAAAAATAAACTATCACTGGGTCCCAGATCCTGAAAAATAAGAACGCTACGGGTCTCAGAAAATTGCAACAAAAGCGCAATTCTTTTTTTGAACAAACTTCTGAATTTTTTTAACCATTTAGATAAAAACTAATATTATACATGTTTGGTATCTACAAATGTGTACTGACCTAGGGAATAATACTGCTAGATCAGATTTCCTATATAGTTAACAAGTGGAAGGAGAAAAAAAAAACACCACACACCATTGTGGAATTTCCCTTTTCTTCGGCGCTCTATTGGGAGACCCAGACGATTGGGTGTATAGCACTGCCTCCGGAGGCCACACAAAGCAATTACACTAAAAAGTGTAAGGCCCCTCCCCTTCTGGCTATACACCCCCAGTGGGATCACTGGCTCACCAGTTTTCTGCTTTGTGCGAAGGAGGTCAGACATCCACGCATAGCTCCACTGTTTGTAGTCAGCAGTAGCTGCTGGCTCTATCGGATGGAAGAAAAGAGGGCCCATATAGGGCCCCCAGCATGCTCCCTTCTCACCCGTGATGGTGCTTGTAAGGTTGAGGTACCTATTGCTGGTACGGAGGCTGGAGCCCACATGCTGTTTTCCTTCCACATCCCCCTGAGGGGCTCTGTGGAAGTGGGATCCTGCCGGCCCCCAAGCCCTGGGGCCGGGCTCCATCCACAGACCCATAGAACCTGCTGGATTGGGAGCGGGAGTGCCGTTCAGGGACATGGCCCTGCAACTTCAGGTACTCTGTGTCCCCGGCAGGCACGGACACTCTCAGGGCTTGCTGAGCGTTATAGTGCGCCGGGGACAGTGGCGCTGTACGCTGGGGGTTAGGTCACTGCAGCTTTGCTGAGTGACGATTGTATGTTGGGAACTACTGCGCCGACCGCTCCTGGAGCGGCGGCGCAGCTGCGACTTGTAGTGCGCCGGGGGCTTGGCGCCGACCGCGCTTGTACGGCGGCGGCGTTTTTAACTTTAGCCCCCGGCTTCTGCGGCCTAGCGCCGCTTCGTTCCCGCCCCCACCCTGTCAATCAGGGTAGGGGAGAGACGCTGCTCAATGGCTGCGCCGAGGGCTGGAGCCTTATTTACATGCTCCAGCCCTCTCACTAGGCACAAGGGGAAGCAGACTTCCCGCTCTTCGTCGGTGTACGCCCAGGGCCCGCCCCCCCTCTCCACAAGGACGCCGGCAGCCATTACACATGCGATCTGGCTGGAAGGAGGCAGCAGGCTCTGGGAGACCCAGACTAGAGGGATTTCTGGCGACCACACACCGCTCCTAAGCGGGTGGTAAGCTGCACAGTAGTGCAGGCCCCACTAGTGCCTCAGTGATATATTAGTGTACTTCTTTATTGGTACCATATATATATATATATATATATATATTTATATAGTGCACTGTAAGGTCGCTTCTGTCTGGACACTCTGTACTGCTCTGAGGACGCAGCAACATGTCATCCGCAAAACGCAAGGCTGCCAAGGCACGGGCTGTGTACACTGTTTGTACTGCATGTGGGGCTAATCTATCAGCAGGCTCCAATGATTCACATTGTGTGCAATGTTCAGTCCCAGTGGCACTTCGCCAGCCAGAGCCTATTGTGGTGGTAGCCCAGGCAGAGACGCCTGTGAACCCTGCCCCGGTGACGGGGACAGACTTTGCAGTGTTTGCTGATAAAATGTCTGAGGCTATGACAAGGATCCTGGAGACCTTGCAGGCCAGGCCAGTTCCTCAGACTATGGACACCGCTGTGGCTATGCTCACTGGTCCCCCTCAGTTGGAACTAATCCGTACTTCAAGGGGGTCTCAAGCATCACAGGCTGAAGTCTCTGACTCAGATGACAGTCCCAGGCAGCCTAAGCGTGCTCGCTGGGAAAGACCCTCGACGTCATCACACTGCTCAGGGTCTCAGCGAGAAGAGTCTCTCTGTGATGAGACTGAGGACGGTGATCAGGAGTCTAATCCTGAGGCCCCTCTCAATCTGGATGCCCCTGATGGTGACGCCATGGTTAATGACCTTATATCGGCGATTAATAGACTGTTGGATATTTCCCCCCCAGCCCCTTCTGCAGAGGAGGCAGCTGCACAGCAGGAGAAGTTCCATTTCCTGTATCCCAAGCGTAAATTAAGTGCTTTTTTGGACCACTCTGACTTCAGAGAATCAATCCAAAAGCACGACGCTCATCCAGACAAGCGTTTCTCTAAACGTTCTAAGGATACCCGTTATCCTTTTCCCCCTGAAGTGGCCAAACGCTGGACCCAGTGCCCAAAGGTGGATCCCCCAATTTCCAAGCTGGCGGCTAGATCCATAGTCGCAGTAGAAGATGGCGCTTCACTTAAAGATGCCAATGACAGACAGATGGACCTTTGGTTGAAATCTGTCTATGAAGCTATCGGCGCGTCGTTTGCTCCAGCATTCGCGGCCGTGTGGGCACTACAGGCTATTTCAGCGGGTTTAGCACAGGTGGATGCTATCATGCATCCAGCAGTACCACAGGTGGCGTCCCTAACTTCGCAAATGTCTGCGTTTGCGACCTATGCTATCAATGCTGTCCTAGAGTCTACGAGCCGTACCTCTATGGCGGCCGCCAATTCTGTGGTTTTGCGCAGAGCCTTAT